>NC_056731.1:986338420-986430920 GCF_019279795.1 Protopterus annectens
TCATTAGCGGACTGGAGTTCCGCTGTGGCGACCCCTAACCATAAAAAGACAAACAGTACGTTATACAAGTTTAAAGATGCATACTAAGCAGCTGAATTTAGGAACCCCAACCCCCTTCATCTTCTCTAATATACAACACATCTCTTTTCACTGGGTTTAGTAAAGAACCCCATATGGAGAAAAAAACAGTTGCAGAATTTCTTTTCGTATTTTCCTGGGATCATATAAACATTTGACAGATAAGCTATTTTTCCCATTAATACAGAATTCAACAGATAAAAAAAAAATTCTGAATGCTAATATATACTTCCTCCATGGAAGACATTTTTTTCCATTCTTTACTTGATGAATCTTTCTTTTCTTGCTAGCTATATATGCATATAATGTTGTAATTCTATAAACATTTTTCTCTATCTACCATGCACAGCAGTTAACCTTCCAGTTCTTACTGATGACATATTGAGTATTTTCATTGTTTTTTTTCTTTTCTTTTTTTATTTAACAGAACCCAGCCAATCCAAATCAATATTCACTTCTTAAGTTCCATATTATATTACGAGCCTATTTTTTTCTGTCTGCAGTCTTTTTTCACTTGTCAGGAATCTTATATCCTCTAATAGAGTAACATCCACATCACATTTAGAATATCATTCCAATATCCCCATCCTTTGTACTGTGTTAATAATACTGCTTACATTTACTGAACACACTCTATAATTGTTGTTTTTCTTTCTTTTTAAGTTTGGGGGTAATATTTTTACATTTTCATTTTCTTATTTTTACTCTTTCCCCAATTTAATTTTTTTCCTCTGTTTATGTACAAATAATCCTTGATACTCAGAATCAGATTTTTTTCACTGACTAGAACTTCAAAAATTATTGGTATCATTCTCTTCTCCTGACTTCTCTTCTTGCATTCTCTGTCTCTCTCTCTCTCTACTAATTTTCCCCTCTATATATTTTCTTTTTCTATAGTTTCTTTTTCACCTAGATCACCCTTTCCCCCACTACTTGTTGTCATTCCTTGTGTACGTTTTCCACACTTTCCCCTTCTTTTTCATTATGTACTGTTTGCTCTTGACAATCCATCCAAAAGTGCCACTTTATTACACAACCTGCATTCAGGCACACCCCTTCTTTCTGAATGTCCTTTCTCCCCATACTGATTACATTACACCTTGTAACAATCATTAATTAAATGAGAAAAGTCCCCACAAAAGAAACACAACTTAGGCTGTCCAGCATATGTTAATGCCCCCCTATGACCAGCCATAAAAACATCACTTGAAAAGTGTTTCATAGTGTTTTTTTTTTTTTTCACATGTCAAAACAGCTTCCAACCTCCACCTTCCATTCCATACGTTTCTCGCATCTCTAACTTTCTTAATATTATCAGCAGTTTCATACAGACCCTGCATGCATTTTTTAACACTGTCTTCTTCTAGTTCATCAGTTCTAAGCTGTAAACTATCATTTTTTTAACATTTAAGTTACTACTAAAAAACAAAAAATTGTTCCATGGATAAATCTCCTTCTTTTTGTTACACAATTCCAAAATTGTCAACATCAGTCCATCAGTTTCAAATGTTAAGTCACAAAATATGTCTGTCCCAATATGTATAAACAACTGAATTTGTTGAGCTTTAAAACCCAGAACAGTTACCAAACTGACTCATGCATAATTCCTGTTTATTACAGTGTCATTTTTTGTTCTTATTCTCACGGTTGTTCTCTTATTTTTAAAAACAGTTTTATTTACGGTTTATTGCTTCTCCATTTTTTTCCCTGCTGTCATTGCTGCATATGTTTTAGTTATCTGCTGTCAAAAAACAGATGCCTTCTTAGTTCATTGCCACTTTTTTCTTTTACTTTCTGTCACTGCTGTATAAGTTTTAATTACTGCATTCTCTGCTGCCCCATCACCTAATTTATGTTCCACATCATCATCTTCAGTACTTCTGAAATAAGTTATCTGTCATCTTATAGGTCCATAGGTTCATAGATGGTTACTAAGCTAATGGTCCTTGATCCTTACAAGCCTAGCCATATTTATCCAGAGGTGCCCCAATTGTCAGCGGTCAGGTGAGTGAAGTTAGCAAAGGTTAGTATCTATGGTAGTTAATACCGACATCTTCTATCAATGAAGGATATGGGTACCACACCAGGAGTGATTTGAAGATCACCCATCTATTGATAGAGGTTGCATTTGAAGAGGGTCAAGGAGGGACTTTGTTTCACATGTAATGGTATTTTGTTCCAGAGAAGTGCCAGTCTCTGAGAGGAGATGTATTTTATCTCTCCAACATGACCTGTTCAAGTCAGTGGCTAGGTTAAGATCTCAGGAGCAAGTAACTCACATGCAGTTTGATTTGCAAATGTGTAGCATTTCTATCAGGGCTGGGTCAGAGAACAGGTCACCCCTTAACAACATGTAGGAGACAGAATATAGTGACAGGGCTGTCAGTCTTTTCGCATAAGACTTGTTTTGTGTACCCCCTAATTTCTTGGTGAAAACTCTCTGTGGTCTCTGGTGAGGTATGTGCAAAAAGGAGCATTGTATCAATTATTGGTCTGATGAGGGCTGAGTATAATGGAATTATAACATCTTTAGATCTACATGTGATGCCTTTACTTATAAGATGTGCCATGTAAAAGGATTTTCTTACTACTGTAGACATGTGATCATCAAATTTCAGATTGCTATCAAACTGAGTACCCAGATCATGTTCCACTGGGTCTACTCATGGGGGGGGGGGGGTGCTGTCTATAATATAATTAAAAGGGATGTCAGCTTTCCCAAAAGGAATAAAAATGCATTGTTTTGCATTTAGCTTTAATCCATGGCTTTGGTACCAATCATTTGTCAGTGTTAACCCTGCCTGCAGTATATTAACATAGTTAGGGGACTCAGTGATTGCTCCCAATTTACAATCGACAGTGAACTTGATCAGCCTCAGGCCGTCCAAGTTTGCCTGGACTTCTGAGAAATAAATTCCAAACACTAAGGGACCTAGCACAGAACCCTGTTGTATGCTACTAGTGACTGGTCTTTTGCTAGAGGTGAAGTCACCCACTTTGACAGTATGTGTCCTGTCGGTGAGCCAATTTGCTATCCATCTGGTATTGTAGAGGTTAATTCCCAACTGGGAGAGTTTCTCTATAATACCTGAAGGGGCTTATGTCAAATGCCTTGGCTAGGTCAAGACAAGCGGTATTCCCTGTTCTTCCCTCTTCCATGGCCTTGGTGACTTTCTACAAGAAGTCAACCATGATTAAAATGCATGATCTACCTTTAACAAATCCAAACTGGGTTGAGTCCAGAGTTTGGAGATTACTTACATCCTTGTTAATAAGGTCCATAATAATTTGTTCCACAGCCTTGCAGATGAGACTAGTCAAGCTTATGGGACTCCAATTCCCAGGATCAGTTGATGGTGCCCCTTTGAGAAGTGAGATTACTGTTGCTGTCCTCCTTTCCCCAGAAAATAACCAGTTTGTGGACTGTGGTTAAACAGGGATGCAAGAGTGTCTGCTCGGTCATGCTTTAAGTTGTTTAAAAGACAACCTAGGATGTTGTCTGGTCCCATTGATGCTGTGTTTTTGACCTTGCAGAGCACCAAGATGACCTGCTGTCTTGAGATAATAGGCTGAGGAATGGTGATGGGTATACTTTGAGGAGTGCCTGGAGGGTCAGTGGGATGAAGTTTCCTTCAAATTCATCAGCTAGCAGGTTGGCTATTACATCCAGTTGAGTATGGGTGATGCCATCCACAGCCACTTCAGCAGATAGCTGGGTATTCCCTTTTAGAGTTTGGTCGTAGTTAAAGAATGCCTTGTGATTATCATTAGCTATGGAGACTATTTTTACTTCATTATTAGTTTTGGAGAACTTGACAAGATCTCTAATTTGTTTGTTCAAGCTGGAGAGGGATTTATTCCTCTGCTGAGCCAATTCCTTCTTGTTCTTGGAGATGAGGTACTTTCACTTGTTGTATAGCCTGATTGTACTAGGGATCTACCAGAGTGGCTTGTTTTTTCAGCAAGACCTGGTTTTAATCCTGTCAGGTACAGCAGATTCTATACAACTTCTTAAGTGGTTATACAGGACTTGGCGTACACCTCTGCATAAGAGTCCATGTTATCTGCATTTGAGGGGGCTTTGAAACTTCTTATACCATCACTTAGTAGGAGATAACTTGTCTTTCAAAAATTCTTAAGTGTTTTTGAGCTTGATTGGGTATTTGTTCTTATAATTACATCAAACTAGAATGACTTATCATCTGATCTTATCAGGTAAGGCATCACATGGGGGGGGGGATGCTCTCCCACATAAGTGAATACTATGACCAGGACATTTGAGCCTGTTGTGGGTGTGCTGACTAGCTGATCCAGAGCATTTGTATTGACAAAGCCCAAGAACCTCTGAGCCAGCACATCTGTAGTCATGTATGTTTCCCAGTCATTGGTAGTATAATTAAAATCACCCATGAGTAAGGTGTTGGGCTGTATGGCAAGTGACTTCAGTAAGTGCAGGTATGCTGTATACTGTTCCTGTTTCATGGTGGGGACCTATAGCTAGCTATGATGTGGCAGGGGGCTTTAACTATAGTTAATTGGACATAGAGTAGCTTAAGAGAGTCATACTGTTTGACCATTCTGGAGGTGTATTTATCCTTAATGAAGATGGTTACACCTCCTCCGTTGGTTCTTTCACACTCAGTTTGTGGTCTGAATTTATGGAAGTTATTGTAGCCCTGCATGGCTAGGGTACTTTCCACACCTCTGAACCATGTCTCGTTGACTGCACAAATGTCAGCATCTTCCAAAGTGAGCAGTGCTTCTAGAGAGTTCAGTTTCTTATGTAGTTTCCTAGTATTAAGCAGCTGTACCTTGAGTTTATCTAGAAAGGATTTTGTTATCTTGCAAGTTTGGTTATTTTGACACTGCCTAAAACAAGGACACAATAGGGATGGCGAATGCTTTTATCAGTATCTGAAAGCCTAGAGGAGCCAGGAGAAGGCCATTTCATGAAAAAGCATTGTGGCTTGTCATCCATGTCTTCCCAGGGTGACAGATACCAGATCCCTTTGGAGTGATACCAGAAGCTAAGCCAATTGTTAGTCAATCATTTTTTGTCTGAATTGTGGCATCAACCTTGGAGAAGGTAGAATG
Source organism: Protopterus annectens (assembly GCF_019279795.1). Classification (NCBI taxonomy): domain Eukaryota; kingdom Metazoa; phylum Chordata; order Ceratodontiformes; family Protopteridae; genus Protopterus; species Protopterus annectens. The sequence continues at coordinate 986,343,593 of NC_056731.1, forward strand.
CTGCTTATGCTTAGGGTTATACCTGCCTGTGACACATAATTTGAGAGCTTAGTCATGTTTCTCTTCATATAGTCCAGTGAGTTATGTCTCAAATCATTCACCCCCACATGGACTATGAAGGAGTCATACCAGTACCTGTGGGAGTGACTTTAGTACTTGAGTGACTTGATGGTGATGGATCCTGGCACCTGACAGGCAGCTAACTGTAACCCGCCCCCTTATCTAGCCTGGTTAGGGGAACATCTGTGTGTCTCACAATGGAGTCAGCTATGACCAATACATTAGGTTTTGTGATGTTACATCTTATCGGCTTATTTGTAGAGACACTGGTATGTGCATTATTATGTGTTGTGGCTGTTTTTTGCATTGTTATGTGTGTAAGTGGTTTCTGTTTGGGAGGCATCTGATCTTTTTGTAAATTACTAGTGAGTACCTTCACATATGTGCATTTCTGTGTTGTGTCCTTATTCAGAGTGGGAAGTGTGCACGCGCGCGCGCATGTGTGTGTGTGTGTGTGTGTGTGTGTGTGTGTGTGTGTGTGTGTGTGTGTGTGTGTGTGTGTGTGTGTGCTGACAATCTGTTTGACATTCGATTTGTCCTTATGTGAGATTTTTACCTCCAGTTTCACAGTGTAACTACATCTTTCACATAAAGTATTTGTTTGTTTCAGGAGAAAATGGTTGTCAGTATACGTGAGACAATTGCTAAATGGCCTCAGTATGCCCATGTCTATCAGGATGGCCAGAGAGATGATGGGAAACTGACCGTCCATGATAGCAGGCTTTTACTGTATGTCTTAATGGGAAGGGATTGGGTTAATTTGACAGGACTGTGCTTGTAGCGCCGAGAGTACAAGAAGGACCTATACTTTGTGTAGACTAAGGATGATCCATAAGGCAACACTACTCAGTGGGCAACTGAGCTGTTGGTGTTTAGGGAAAAGCAGAGCTTCTAGGCTTTTTGATCTGTACAGGGCACTGCTAACCACCTCTTTATGAAGAGCAGTACTGGACAAAAGCGAGGTTTAAATACAATCCAAGGGAAACAGCAAAACTGTCACCTGAATCATCCTGTTTGATTATTTTTTAACTTAACATCATCTGCAAACCCTCCTGACACCAGTTCCGTTATCTACACCACTTCAACAGGCTCACTTCCTTCTCCTAGAGGGCAGCTAAATGCTACTCATTTGTAACCTTGACTACACAGGAATCTGTGCTTCCATTCTGAACATCAAAATCTAATTTTTTTTTCTTCAGAGTCTTACTTTCCACCTCCAAACTCTCCATAACATTTTTCTTTTCCTCTCTGCTGCTGCTTACCTTAGGCCTCTTCCTTGTAGCTGTTGGAGTCCTGCTATGCCATCTAACAGCTCCAAAGAGTTGATATTTGGCCATATTTCCCCTAATTGTAAAAAAGGCCACCTCAGGTTTCCCCTGAAAAGACACTACTAATCTAGTGGGATTAATCCCATCAACAAAGGATAAATAAATAAAATAAAAAAAACAGTTATGACAGATATTCTGGTGATATACCTGTCCCTGAAAGAGCTTAGCCCTATTATGGTTGTTAATTGGGATTTCTCACTGGTTAGTCAGATCAGCCTGAAGATCAACTTATTAACATAAAATGCATGATAGTTAGAATGCTTGAAAGGCTTGCCAGGGTAAAGAGCAAGTGAGCTATTCCTGGCCTAAAAGACATGTACACTAACACAGTTAAGCTCCAGAAGTATTTGGACATATGGCTGATCATACACTCACCTTTCTCTTTCATAGAATCACTAATTTACTCACAAGGTAGTCTAGGGAATGACTAACCAAAGAGATAATTTCCCCACTGAAATATGCCAGGTATCTCATTGTTATGGAAGAAAGTAAGTTGAAATACCCCATTGTAGGTTTTGTTCCTTAACTACTGGCATTGTATGTATGAAGCAACACTGCCTCAGTTTGCCAAATGCTGAGTCATTTCTAATCTATTCACAAGCCATCAATGGCATTTGTCCATTACTCTACATTAATTTATTTATTTATTGTGAGGGACCCCTCTGACTATCCTTGTTATCCTTGTAGAAGACCTTCCTTTATCATTTAATTCTTTCTTCCTATGAGTTGCTACTGTTTTCAGGTGGCTCACCAGGCCCTACCCCAGAAAAGAGCACTGGGCTCATTCACCGGCAGGGAAACAGTCCAATGACTCATTTGTTCTCTGTCTGCAGAGTCCACTAGTACGGCAATAAACCTATCTCCAGGCAGCATGAGTCCTACAATCCTATTCTTTACATTCATGTGGGGATCACCAGTTCAGCCTGTATCAGAGTTAAGACTAAGCCCATCCTCTACAAAGACAAAATGGTATGGCCCATTAATGTCCTGAAATTGTCAATGCAGCTACATCATGTTAAAGGGGAGAGTTGTATAACAGACAGCTAGTCAAGCAGACTTTTATCTCATCCCACAAATACCTACTCCCCATGGCAGCTCCATTAAACTGCACTGTTCCTGCCAAACTTGGGAAGCATGCTTTCCTCTACAGACAACTTCCCATGGTTCAGTGCATTGCTAGGGTGACATTTTCTAAACTGATCCATTCTTCATGGGTGCTGCACCCAGTGTTTCTGTTAGGTGTCACACAACTGGGTCCCATGATGAATGACTCAGCAATGGCTACTCACTACCATCTTCTCTGGCCCATCTCCTCCACATCTAGTAATGCTAGTGAAACACTGGCCATATGGGTGATAGTCAGTGTGTTTTCCCTCTGTGCCAAGGAGTGGGCTATATTATTGTCAATCCTGACCAAAACAGATCATTCCACAGAATTATAAAACCATGACTGTGCAAGAAAAAAGTCATTAAATGGTTTGCAGACAGAAGGCTTGACCTTTTTCACATTGGCCCTCACCTCTGAAACAGCAAACCTGGACTTCTTCTTACTTCAGATTAAATCCTTTCATGCTCTACAGGTTTCTCAAAGAGGAAGCCAAATACATTTTTTATGGTACTGCTATTATTATTTAATTATACTCATAAATATTTTATTTTCCACCCCAAATGGATGAGTAGTGCAGGAAGATGGTTTCTGAATTATTTGCAATTATCTGTAGTATCAATATACATTTTAGGTAGCTGAAGCTGTGATGAGACCAGCACTAGTACTAGCCAGGCAGTAGCCATTCATGTGACTCCCCTCTTTTCATCATTCATGACAAGCTAATTCTTTGTTTTCAGTAAGTACTGTTTGATTTGTTTCTAACTTCAGAATAACTGCCTAAGTACATCTCTAAATTTTCAGGGTCTACTTATTAGTTTCCCCTCATGTATTTTCAGTAACCTGTACAGACACAGACAGATTGACTGACATTTTCCTGTAAAAGCATGATTAAAATTTTACCAGTACCTAGTTGCACACAGGACAACTAGTTTGCAGTGACAAGCACTATTCCCAAAATTGCAAACTGGATATTCCTGACATTGCTTTATATTCTCACTCCACCGATCTAATCAATAAAAAAGGATCTGTTGCCATGGATATGAACTTTCTGACTATTTCCGTTACCAGTTTGGTAGATATGGACATACTGATGCAATGTAGAAATTGCCTCATGTTTAATGACAAGTTAATCTTCAAACAAACTGATATGGTATGTGAAAGTTGATTTTACAGTGTCACTTAATGTAGAGCTCTCACATAAAAGTACTCCTAATGTCAATAACGTTGTCAGTAGTATATACGATGAACCCATCACACACAATTCAAAGCACATATAGACCCACAAGTATCAAGGCACTGAAATGTAACCTTTCTAAACCCCAAAGACTTCCTCGATAAAATATACATAACAAATACCCTCAGCAGCCCCGAATGCACTGTTTCAAAACAACACCCAGATCAACACATACAGCCACATCCCATGGAGCCTCTACTTCTAAGTCCATAAGGCAAGCCACTACACAATCCAACATTCTGGTCATTGGAAACTCCATTGTGAGACACACTGATGCCCCTTTTGCCAGGCTGAGTAAGGAGAAAGTCACTGTCAGTTGCTTAGCAGGGGCTAGGATCCATCACATTATGCATGCAATCAGGTAATTGGACCGAAAGTATCAGTATGACTCAGTCATAATCCATGTGGGTGTAAATGACCTGAGCTGTACCTCCCTATACTATATGAAGAGAAACATCATGGAGCTCTCAGAATATGTCTCAGGCTGATATGAGCTTAGCACTGAGCAGCATTTTACCTTCTCCAAGGAAGATGCCACAATATGAATAGAAGATGACTGACTTTAATAATTGGCTTAGTTTTTGGTGTCATACTAAGGGGGTGCAATATTTGTCAGCACAGCAGGAGATGGTCAACAGACCACACTGCTTTGCCAGTGATGGTCTGCACCTCTCTCCACTAGGCTTTTGAATATTAGCTAAAACTTTGTCTTCCCCATAGTGTCTTTTTTAGACAATGCCAAACTGAATATACTTCTGACATAGCAAATCAAAACCAAGAAAATCTGAAGGTATTACTGCTCAGTGTTAGAAGTTGAAACAAAAAACTTCACTTCCTAGAAGCTCTCTTCACCCTACAGAATGCTGATGTCTGTGCTGTCACTGAGACATGGTCTAAAGATGTGGAGAGCACACTGACAGTCCAAGGATATAATGCTTTTCACACATTTAGACCAGCTACTACACAGACAGGGACTAAAGATGAAGGTATCTTGAATTACAATTGACATCATTTACACCTTAAGGCTGGTCAGACAGGACAATGCACTTGAGCTGCTCCATGTTCAAATCATTATAGGCAAAATCCCATACGACTTCCTTGAAAGCTATAGGCCCCCTTTATGATCCAGAAAACCCACACAATGTATTTAAACTGATTGGAATCACTCACTATCCAACCCAGTGTCATATTCGTGGATGAATTTAACTACCCCACAATTAACTGGGAATCCTGTATGACACCAAACTTACAGGAGCAGACATTCCTGGGTTTTGCAAACACAAGCTTCCTGGACCAGATTGTCTATGCACCAACCACAGAGGCAACCATACTGGATCCGGTCCTCACTAGTATGGGAGAGTGGGGCACACCACCTAGTGTAATATCTTCACTGGTAAGGTCAGACTACAATATGTTCTCCTTTGTTGTAAAAATAAAACCTGGACCTTTATCTAACCTTGGAATATTCAGTAACTACTCTAAGGGTAACTTTCTGCTATTAAGTGATAACCTGTCTAAATGTCAATTCCCTATAAACCCTGGGAACACTGTGCCTGTGCAGAACTGTTCACAGAAACCCTATACAAGCATGTTACTAGCAGCATAGAGGCAGCTGTACCCACCAGAAGGAAGTACAGAACTTACTCAAAATACAAACCACCCTGGTGGAATAACAAAATCAATAGGCTGTATGACAGAAGAAATACAATATTGGCAAAAATTTGGAAATGCAACACCCAACAGGTTAAACAGCAATCTTATCAAACTAAACAAGCAACTTAGAGGACAAATAAAGTCTACCAAAGCCAACTTTGAGGTAAATTTGGTCTCCTAGGTCAAGAACAACCACAAGGCATTCTTTAACAATGTCCACAACCTCAAAGCCAAAGAGCTCATTGCAAACGGAGCCACCTGTACGGAGCCAGAAGATATAGTGAACCTACAGGCCAACAAATTCAGCTCCAACTTTGCCTCTCTTTCCCTCTCAGACTTCCCTCAGGAAATAACATCAAATATAATTATTCCTGCTATCACTTGTGAATAGATCTTTAATGTTCTCTCCAATGCAAGAACACTGCATCAATTAGCCCAGACAGTATCTCAGGATGCCTTCTAAATAGCATGAAACATGACCTACCAGGCCCTATGGAATTGTTATTTAACTGTAGCCTGCAAACAGGCTTCATGCCTCATGAATGGAGAACAGCAACAATCATCCCTTTGCACAAAGGTGGACCATCTACAAACCCTGGAAACTATAGACCCATAAGCCTCACTAGTCTTATATGCAAAGCCATGGAAAAAAATATCATAGAAATTATAAAAAATGAATTAGTGAACTCCAGATGTTGGATCCAACCCACTTTGATTTTGTCAAAGGGAGGTCATGCCTACTCATCCTGGTGGACTTTTTTGAAAAGGTCACCAAAGCAATGGATGAGGGCAAAATGGTTCACAGTGCCTACCTTAACCTGGCCAAGACATTTGACACAATACCCCACAAAAGCACTGTTGCCAAACTCAAGAGGTTAGGCACAAACCCATATGTCACACAATGGATAGCCAGCTGGTTCACAGACAGGATCCAGGAAGTTAGAATTGGGGAGTCCACCTCTACAAAGAGGCCAGTCACAAGTGAAGTCCCTCAGGGATATTTCCTTAAACCTCTCCTTTTTGGCATTTACTTTTCTGAAGTGAAGCCCAATGTCATTTGTCTCTGGATGACGAAATTTGCAGATGATTGCAAATTAGGAACTGTTATTGAAGCATACACTGATACAAATGTTCTCCAGGAAGGGCTGACACAGACAAACAACTGTTCTCAGAGCCATGGACTAAAACTAAATGCTAAGAAATGCATAATAGTATCCTTCAGGAAGTCATCCACACCTGGAAATTATCATATTGACAACACTCCCCTTAGAGTAGATCCAGTAGTCAGGGACTTAGGGACACATTTGCAGTAATCTAGCCTTCGACCATCATATGTCTACAATAGTGAGGAAATCATTCTATGTTGCACAAGTTATCAACAAAGGTACTGCATCTAGGTCCAAGGAAGATATTGTTCCACTGTGTTTTGTATTCATCAGACCTATCATTGAGTACACCGCTCCTTTGGTATGTACCTAACCAGGCATATGCAACAACTGGAACATCCACAGAGGTTCTTCACTAAAAGAATACAGGGTGTAAGTAACATATCCATATGCAGACCACCTCAAGGCCCTATCCCTGTATTCTGTCTCCTACAGGCTGTTGAGGGGAGATCTATGCCTGGCATACAGGACATTCTCAGACACCACTCTGATAGTTCTACAAAACAAACAGCATTAGAATTACCCATTCTGAAGACTTAAATCTTACCTGTGATATAAATAGGGCCTGCTGGACAGACAGGTATGTATCCTAGAGGTTGCCTCATCTCTGGAGCAGGCTCCCTGTCAATATGAATCAGAGCTGCTCCCTAACCCAATTCAAGTGCAGCTTGGACAATTGGATAGGGAATAGGAATATTCATCATTGGTTTTGCACCTATGTCTCTAATGGACACAGGCAACCTGTAAATGTTTCATCTCCCAAACCCTTGCTTGTACATGTTTCATCTCCAAGCCCCTGCTTACACTTATCAAGTGTACCTGAACTTGTTAGAGATTTGGGGTGCATGGCTATGCTTAAAAAGGCCCTTTTAATCTTTAGCCTAGTAAACACCTATGAACCTATGAAACTATGAGCCTATTGAGAAATGCCATTTTCTGGAATCGTATACCTGTTATAAGGGATTACTGCAGGTATTTGAGTCCCAAGCACACATGAGCTTGAGACTCTTGTAGCTTATGTAGACTGCTGCTTGCATTCAAAATCAAATATGAGTTTAGGCAAGCAGCGGCAGGGAGATAGAGAGAGAGGGGGAGGGGATTTTAAACTTAGAAAGCAGGGATTGGACTTTAGGCTTAGGAGGTGGAGGGGAATTTTAGGCTGATGGAGCAGGAGGAGGATTTTAAGGTTAGGGAGCAGAAGGGCTGTTTTAGAGATAGGGAATGAGAAGGGAATATTAGGTTTAGGAAGGGGAGAGGAGTTTTTGGGGCTAAGGATCAATCAAGTCACTTAGGTTTAGGGCAGGAGGGTTGAAGTTTTAAGTTTAAGGAGGAGCAGTGGTGTTCTAGAGTAAGGGACCAAGAACTCAGGTTGGGAACTGGGTCAGAGGTTTAGGATTAGAGTTTAGGTCCTAGTAGGCTGTTTCCTTTTATAAGGACAAGTGTTGGCATAATGGGTAAGAACTTTGCCTGCAATGTGCAAGGCAAATGTTTCCATCCTGACCTCCAGCTAATGTCTGTATGCAGTCTGCATGTCAACCCTGTGTCTATGCATGGCCCCTCCCTCCTCCATATAAACATGTTGTGTTTTCACCTCAAACTCACCCAATAATGGAGTTTGGGGTAGCAACACAAACTCCAGATAGTGCCTATAGGAGGAAGAGTTGTATATACCAACCACGTTGGGCATGAGCTGGTGGTGCACAATTGCCTCAAGGTAGAAGAATACAGATTACATACTGGGCACCATTTTGAGGCTAGCCACTCAGTGGTGTTTAAACTGGGTCTAGGTGATTTGGTTATATTGATTAATGTCACCACAAGTGTTCATGGATATTTGCTGATGATAAATGGGTTGAGAACACTGCCTACTCTGACATATGCCAGGAACTTATCTTAATGGTGGGAGTGGATTGGAATAGCTAGTCGATACCCCCACAAGAGGTGATAATGTCTTGGACTTGCTATTAACCAACATGAGTAACTGCTGCAGCATCCCTGCAGTATCAACCTCCCTTGCAAGATCCGACAATAAAGCTGTCATGTTCAAAGTCACCATCTCCCCCGACGCCCCTCTAGCTAGAGTCAAACAAAAAAATTCTCCAAAACTGATTACAACCTCCTGAGCAATGGTATGAACAGCTTCACAGCTCCCTCCCCCTCTCTAGAAACTGGCACCAGTATCCAAAACTATACCAAATTACTATATGGGCATTTATATAGATGCATGGAATCAGGAATACCTCTGCAAGGAAGAGTAAATCTGTCTGGTGGACATCTGCAATAAATAAACTCTATAGAACAAGAAAAAAAAAAACATGCTGTCTAGGACCAAAAAGGAGCAGGTGACCAACTGGAAGCAATCTCTCCTTAGCCTAAACAAGCAAATAAGAGCACTAGTGAAATTCTCCAAAGCAAGCTTCAAGTCCAAATTGGCCAGATCTACTAGAGACAGTCATAAGGCCTTCTTCACATACGTCCCTAATCTCAAAGTTAGCACCCAGATCTGTTCAGAACTGGTGGTCAAAGACATCATGTATACAAATGCCGTAGATATAGAAAACTTGCTGGCTGACAGATTCAGTGAAAATTTCACCCCTGCCCCCCCCCCCCCATCAGTAAATCAGGGCATTTCCAGTACCTGCCCTCTTCTCCTTATATCTAGGGATCAGGGCACCACTGCCCTCTCAAAGGCATAAAATACAGCCTCCAAGGAACCTGATAACATCCCAGGCTGCATCCTACATGAACTCAGGCAGGAACTTGCATCACCGTTAGGTGCCCTATTCAACCAAAGCGTGAGTACCGGCTTTCTCCCAGCTGAGTGGAGGACAGCCACTGTCATCCCTTTACACAAAGGCAGAGTGTCCACCATTCTGGGAAATTGTAGACCCATCAGCCTAACTAGCCTGATCTGCAAGGCCATGGAATGGACTATCATGGACCTCATTAAAAAGGACATTGGCAACCTCCAAACACTCGATCCCACACAGGTTAGCTTCATCAAGGAGAGGTCATGTCTGCTAAATTTGGTCGACATTTTTGAGACAGTCACCAAAGCCATGGACAAGGGGAAGGTAGTGCACACCGCCTACCCTGACCTGGCCAAAGCCCTTGACACTGTTCCCCATTCAGGCATAATAGATAAAGTCTCTCAACTTGGCATCACTCCATATGTTACCAGATGGGTAGCTAACTGGCTCACTGATACAACCCACCTAGTCAAAGTAGGGGAAGCCACCTCAAGCAGTAGACCCATATGGTGTGGCATACCACAGGGTTCAGTCTTGGGGCCTCTGTTATTTGGGATATACTTTCTGAGGTGCAGGCCAAAACTAGTGGGCTGTGGCTGACCAAGTTTGCAAATAACTGCAAGCTGGGCACTGTCATCAATTCCCCTAGTAATGTCAACATCCACCAAGAGGGCCTCACCCAAAGAAATGACTGGTGCCAGAAACATGGCCTCAAACTGTATACAAAAAAATGCATCATCATCCCATTTGGGAAGAGTGACATCCCCACAAATTATCACATTAATAACAGCATCCTAAGCACACAGTCAGTCATGAGGGATTTGGGGACCCAGATTGATAGCAACCTGACTTTTGACCACCATGTTGCTTCCATTGTACGGAAAGCTTTCTACTTGGCCCACCTCATAAGTAAGGGTATCTCATCCAGAGACAAGAAGGCTATAACATCCCTATATTCTTCCCCTTATAATGCCCATTACTGAGTGCAATGCCCCATTCGGCATGTATCTCACAAAGCACATGCAGCAGCTGGAGACACCACAGAGGTTCCTCACCAGGAGAATCCAGGGCCTCAAAAATCTACCATACACAGATAGGCTAAAAGCCCTGTCCCTCTACTCTGTTTCATACAGACTCCTCAAAGATGGCCTCTGTCAGACATACAAGGTGATCTCGGAACCTGCCTGGATGGGACTGCTGCATATCTGCAAGTCAAGCTGCTCTCAAGTTACCCACACGTGCAGCCTCAACCTGGTCTGTGACATCAATAGGACTTGTTGGTTGGACAGATCTGTGTCCCAGAGACTCCTCCATCTGTGGAATAGACTCCATCTCCACATCAAGCAGAGTACTTCTTTACCCATTTATAAGCACAATCTGGATAACTGGATGGGAAATAGTAAATACATCCCTGGCATTCCACTCGTGTCACTGCCGGACAGGGGCATTGGGTGCTGATTTGTTTATACATAGGCTAAGCTCTTGACTAGGCTTATAAGGGCCTCAAGGCCAATAGCCTAGTAACTTCCTATGAACCTATGATCCTATGATCCTATGTGCCCCTTTTGGCCAATGTATGCTTGCCATAATGCCCAACAGCCATGAGTCAACATGTTACTAGCCAGCCTGTGTCCAGTTGCCTTACTTGGTTTACCTGGGATTAATCTGTTGAGTGACAGCTGGATGTAAAATGAATCAAACTGCCAAACATGAATTTAGAATTGGTACACTCAATGTAGGTTCATTGACAAGGTGCAAGTTGGAAGTGCATGACATGATGGCAAGGAAGTGGCTGGAAACCAATGTATCAAGGAGATGAAACTGAAGTGCAGTGCAACAAAGCCACTTGGCTTGGATCCAGAGTATACTACTCAGGAGGAGGACAGGCTAGAAATGGTGTGGGAACTGTGATGAGGAAGAAGCTTCAGAAAACAGTGAGTGATATCATCATAATTTGTGACAGACTGATGGCAATTAAACTCCAATGTAAGGATAGGACACTATTCATAATCTCAGCTTATATTCCACAGCAGGGTTGTGATAGGGAGGAAAAGAGTGCATTCAGACAGCAGTTGCAGGACTTACTAGATAAAGCAGGATAATATGAATTGGTGTTGACAATGAGAGATCTGAATGCACATATTGAGACTGACAGAACATGATATGAGGACTGCTTGATTAAACATTGGTCGGGCAACAGGAATAAAAAAGGAAAAGTCATTCTAGACTTCTGATTTACAAATAGATTGATGATGTGAACACGTGGTTCAGCAAAAGAGGCAATCACAAGATCACATACACGTGTGGCCAACATGCAAATCAGGTAGACTTCCTCCTAGTAAGGAAAAGACACTGGGGTAGAGCAGCAGTTTCAAAATCATCCCGAGTGAAAGAGCCATCCCACTGCATAAACCACTGGTTGACACAATTAGCAACAAGCAGTTATTAGAGAAGGCTCTAAAGTCAACAGAGACTTGGCTAAAGAGCTAGAAGTTGGCTGTAGGGGAAAACACATGAGTTCACAGAATTTCTCAGGGCTCTATCACCTAAGAAAGAAGTGGAAATAGATGGTTTTGTAGAAGAAGAATGGCAGCACCTCAAAACAGCATATGTGAGGACTACAGAACAAATATGCATCTGAACAATGTATGGAAATAAGATGCATAAGGGAAGCTAGTGGTGGAATGCAGTAGTCCAGGAAGTCATCTAAAGAAAGAAGTGCAGAAAAAAAGTGAAAGATAGAAAAGACTGATCACGGTAAAAGTAAAAACTGGTTGGCTAACACAGAGGCTAAAGTGATAAAAGAAGAGGAGGATCCCACCCCTTTAGGGCTGCAGCCCTTCTGATTCTAGCTTTGACCTCCTCATTCATATTCCCCTTCTCCTCAGCAACCCCTCCCAGATACTTGAAGTTGTTAACTTAGCATCTTCTGTGTGTCGACATGCGTGAATGGGCGTTCCTTCGTTGAAGGTTGTGCATTAGACCCGGCAAGCCAGCACGTAAAAATCTACTGCTAATCATTAGCAGACCGGAGTTCTGCTGTGGCGACCCCTAACCGGGAAAAGCCGAAAGATACAAACAAACTAAGGAAAATGAAGTCAGGAAAAGCAGCAGGCTCAGATGAGGTAAAAACAAATATGATCTAGATGTTGGATGAAATAGGAGCGAAATGGCTCTTGAAAGTACTCATAGCAGTATGAAGAGAAAGGCATATCTCAGAAGACTGGAAAATAAGCATACTAGTGCCATTGTACAAGAAAAAAATGGGGACATCCACAGCTATGTGCAGTACAGAGGTATCAAAGTCCTGTCACAATGCATGAACATTCTGGAGGGGGTGACTGATAAATGTATAAGGACAGCAGTAGAAAGCAAGATGAGAAATAAGCAGTGCAGATTTAAGTCATTATACAGCACAACTGATCCTGTGTTTACAGGGAGACAGATACTTCAGAAAAATAAAAGCGAGGAAAGAGTTCAACTGGGCATTCCTAGATTCTGAGAAAGGATATAGCAAGGTCCAAAGAAAACTGAATTTGGCAGTTCTGAAGTGGTTTTAAGTCCCAGACCCACTGGTGGAATTAGTGCAGACTATGTAGAAGTACCTAATGAGTCAATTATAGAGAGGTTCAGTCTCACAGAGGGATTTCCAGTGGCAGTGGGATTATCTGTATATCATGCTTCAGCTCTGAGTCCACTGCTGTCCATACTGTTGATGGACTACATTGGCAAACAGTTTGAAGGAGACAGATCAACAAAGTTGCCGTTAATGTGACAACAGATGATATAGGATTACAGGCAAGAACTTCAGCAAAGGATAGGGAACTAGAATACAAAATTGAAGACACATGGGATGAAATCTGAGTACATATACAGTTGCAATGGCAACAAATGGGGAAATCAGAAGAAGTTGAGATGGAGGGGAAAATAGTGAAACAGGTTAACAGCTTCAAGTATCTAGGAGGGTTGGTTGAGGAGAAAGGAAGTATGGATGAGAAAGTCAAAACTAAAATCAGAAGGTCTGAAACCAACTGGCACAGAGTGTCAAGGGTAGTATATTACTGAAGAATGCCAAAGAATTGGAAAAGAATGGTGTACAAAACAGTGGGGCAACTAGTACTACTATATGGTACAGAAACCTGACAGTAAAGGCAGATCAGTTGAGGAAGCTAGAGGTGATGGAGGTGAAGTGCTGCAGATGAGTGGTGAGATACACACTGTGGGAAAGAAGAAGAAACAAAAACAAGGACATCAGAGAAAAAAAAAACAAAGTAGCTCCAATTGCATAAAAGGAAAACAGAGCAAATTATGGTGGTTTGGGCACATGTGCAGAAAAGCAGAAGACAACCTGGTGACAAAGATTTGTGACAGAGAGGAAGAAGGCAAAAGGAACTGTGGACATCAACAAAGCAGTGTATGGAATGTGTGAGAGAAGACCTGCAACAGTCAAGCATGACTGTTGAAGAAAGTTTGAGAGTGGCACTGAATCAAGAGAGATAGAAGCATTTGATACAACACCTTGACCACATGTAGAGAAAAAATGGGGAAAATAGAGGCTCATGTAGGTGTTGGAAGGGCTATGTAGAAAGAGTAAATTGGGCTAGTGGGAGTTTCAGCACTTGTTTTTTTTTTTTTTTTGAGCAAGTGGCATTAAGCAGGTGTGCTGTGAGTTGCTAGCATGCAACCCCTGTTGTAGTGCATATCATTGTGTTTTGGGCATAATTTGCCCTCATTTTATTTTAACAGCTATAGATGAAAAGGACCCTGGTATTCATTTCACCTTCCTATACAGCTACATAAATAGGTCAGGTTTTTGTTTAGTTGCTTAATTCATAAGTGATCATTCCATATTACAGCAATTAAAAAAATCATGAAACATTGATTTTCAGAGCATGGTATACCTCAAATACAGACTTACTATGATTACTGATCACTGTGATTATCAAATGAACAGTAAAAACAAAAGACAATACATATAATCTTATTAGGTGCATAAGGCAGTCATGTAGTACATGACTACATGCCATCAAGAATTTATGAAAGATTTCCACAAACTATGCATAAGTATCTATCAATACATGCATACATAATATTAGTACAATTAAATGCCATTGCCTTGTAGTACCCTCCTGCAAAATGGTTTGCAATGTCCAGCATAAAAGTTATAGTTACTCTGACTTTGACAATTGAAATTAAACTTACATGCAAATAATCTCAATTTTCTCACTTTTTAATTTCTGCAAGTGGTTACAGTTTCTAATACCATAATAGCAATGCACACCATTCCCAATTCAGGGTACAATTAAAGTTCATGAAATTAGTATAGTTTCAATCTTTGATGCTAGCAAAGAATGCTCTTCATAGACCCTACAATATGTCCAGAATGTGTATAACATTCTTTTTTTGTACAGATGATAATGTTTTTAGCCAGAAGATAGGTACCGCATCTGGGCCTAGGGTTTTCCATTTAGGAGCTTTTTTTAATTTTGTCTCAATTTTCCGACTGTTACTTCACACCATTTCACATATTCTACATTAGAGATCTACTTAGTGCTTCTTTTAATTCCTTTGTCCATTCAGCATCTTTCTTATGTTAAAAAGGGTCTTCATACATACTTCTACTTTTCTGGTGGTGTTTTTATTCATTTTGCTTTGTTTCCCAATTCTGTATAAAATCATTCTACAGTGATACGGTAGATCATATGCTCAGAATCATACTGATTTGTCTCTTAGGACTAAATATTTGACAGGAAAAAAAATGATTGAAACATGTATTGACTTTTTGCGAGGTAAGTCTTGCATTTGATACATGATTTCTTGATGTATTACAACATTTTTATTACTTCTAATCATGGTTCTGCTGATATTAAATTCTTTGTCATATATCAGGAAGGGGAAAAAGTACTTTATTATTTTTTTTCATACAAGTGTGCCACTTTGGGAACGATCTATTAATTTACTGATTTTATTTTGAATTTCTTAGTCAGTGTAGAGCACTGATCCCACTAGACCTATTTCAGGTTCAGCTTGGTGTAAGCACAGAAGATACATGACATTGTACACATAGTGAATGACAAAGTTCAGTACATACATATATTATATACAAAGTAAATATCATAGTTGGCTTGGAGATATGAAAGCAATAGATAAATGATATAATGTACAGAGAAACTGACAAAACACAGTATAGACATGCAGTACATACAGAGAGGAAGTCAGAGTTGGCATGCTGTAAGAATAATAATATAAAGCATAGTCAGATCAGTGAATGTAGTCAGAAGGACAGGAAGTGATTAAGTTATATGACCAAAGAGATAGCAGCTGCATTTCCCCCGATTCTTGAATTGTGGTTTTATTTCTCATAGGAAAATGAAGTAAGAGGAATGATCTTTATATTATTTCAAATACTCAGCCCTTCCTGAATTACTATTATTTCAAAATATGAATTTGGAATTCTTTACATTACTTCTATTGCACATGTATCTAAAATTGAAATAGCAGTATTCTTTAGTATGATGCAATAACAGAAGTCATTTAAAACCTGAAAATGAATAGTTTATCTAGAGCTTGTTCATTAGGCCATAATAAAACAGTGCTAAACCTAAAGGAATGCACTATATTCATATCATTAATGATAACATCAAAGGTTCTATTCTGTCTGCTGTACAGGAAGAAAGGAAAACGTAAAACTATTTTAGGCTGTCAGAATGATATGAGTTTAATCATTGTGATATTGCCTAACCCTTTAATTATACCATTTAATGTAATTGCTTGCTCCACTACATTTCATTTCAATTACTGATAGTTCAGAAACCATTTCTTATAATTACTGTTCAGTTTAAGTACCTTCTCAGCTCCTGCTCTTTATGTTTCTGTTCATCAGCCCTTAAAAACTGTCATTGGCAAATGAAGTTTGCTATTAAAATAACAACTTAAGCAAATTATACAAAAGTGAAATGAAGGCAATATTTTTCTGTAGTCAAACACTTGTCTGAAGTTTTATTTCATGCTATTGAATTTCTGAAGTAAGCTTGTATTTATTTCATGCCTGTCATATAATCTAATTTACTTACAAGTTTGACAAAACAGATGTCAAACTGTTTTTTCCCAAGGTCAAAATAACATCTGTTCTTCAACTTTCAAATACAGTCTCTTCAAATAATGAATTGTTAATATTTTGTGATAAAGGTTTTTGTTTCATCTCACAGGTCATGTAATGACATATATACATAAGCTCCATGTTTTTTTTTTTTCATTTGTTTGATAAATGTAATCTAAATGAACAGAACTTTAACATATTTGCTGCTGTTGTACATTTCCTACATCATTTTCAAGCAGATTCATTTTATCTTATCACAAATTCATCTTAGCAATATGGGAATTAGTTGTAAGCTTAAGAAGAAACAAAGACAAATCCATTGGATGGAGAATTTGCCATCTGTTTCCCTAATTTAGGTACTCTTTGGCTTTTATATCCCCCACCTCGCCCCTACAAGAGTGCCCTCTGAGCTGCAATTTCCATGATGCCAAGGAGCTCAAGTTCAATCTTGGTGAGATGTATTTCATGGAGACAAACCTAAGACATCCATAATGGATCTTCTTCAAGCTCTTTCCATACTAGTATAGGCAATGTGACAATACTTTTATAATGTAAGTATCATGCTGCACAACAATATGCATAATTAAAACTGGAATGATTCTGATTACGAATTTCTGAATACTGTGTGACAGGCTAGTCAAAAAGATTTTGTAGCACAGAATGGACTTCTCTATGTAGGTAGGCAAAATAACAAACAAGCAATTATATGCTTGACTACAGGCAGAAAACACTAGAGCATACATTTGGTGCCACATGTTGTACTGGTATAACACAGTCTTCATAATATAGCCTGCTCTAGCTTTTGAACTATGTGATTTAAGTATAAATCTTGACAAAATGCTCATTTAGTACTAGTGCCTGTGATGCCTCCTCTGACATCTTCATGGTGGCCCAATAGAGAGTTCTGTATGCTCTTGACAAACTACCGTTTACTTATAGAGGACATCATGCCTGAAATGTAGAAATGCTAAAAGGGATACCAATTTGAAATACAGAAATGGTCAAGCTTGGTGAAGTGCAATTAAAATTTATTTTAATATATTTAAATATCACTTCACCAGGAATTAAAATGCATTTTGTTTTTTCAAAAACATTGCAATAAAACACTTGCTTAAATTACAGTGCAGCAAGGACGGTAGTGTACCATATTCATTTTTTTATATTCATGTGTAATCGTTACAGATTCCTTGTGCATGGTAATCACATAATTGTCAACAATGTATTTGTTTATCTATCTACCTACCTATCTATGTATTTATCTATCTGTCTGTCTATCTATTTATTAACATGGTATGATCAGAATTAATTCTGGGATGCACTCTGTAGTGGCAGGACTGCTGGAAAAAATATTTTATTTTCAATCTCAATGTATTTTTGCTTAGTTTCAGTATATTTGGCTAATCAAGGAATCTTTACCAAGTAATGAAAACAAAGAATCATGCAATGAGCTATAATGCAAATGAAAGTATTATTTTGTATATGAAGTAGTGAAACTTGGATTCTTTGAAAATGGAGAAAAGTTTACTTTAGCAGAATGTCACTGCAAAAGGCAAGGTAAATTATTAACTGCAGAAGAACACATTTACAATGAATGACATGAGATTTATTTATTTAGCATCCCTGTCTGGGTTGACATCTGATCTCTCATCTAAATGTCACCTTAAGAGTAGAAATTAGAAGACCTCCACAAGGGATGAACTGTGTTGGCCAAAATCAATAAATATGTAGAAATAAAGGACGTCAAAATGCAGAAACACAGCAGTGGCAACAACATAGATAGATATTAAGAGCAACTTAGTCTCAATTGGAAATCTGTTTACATAAATTATGAATTTGGTGTAACAGGTTTTCATGACTGCATGCATTTTACTTGGGGATGACTTAATAGCAAAGCCTGGGCTTTAGATTTATTTTTATATTTCATCCTGATGATAATGCTAATGGCAATCCTGCTGGTGAACATTTGTTAAGAAACAAAATGCAACAACTGAGACAACTGTGTGTGCAGCAGTTGTGATTTTTACTTCATCTAAAATGATTCATGTAGTGTCTACCATTTTTGAAATATACAGCTTATTTGCATTCCCTGTACAAGCAAATATGAATGATGATATACCCAAAATTCTGTACACTATATTGCATTTCAAATAGTAAATAATTCAGAATTATGCTGTGTTCCTTCACTGTTTTATTAAGCTCCCCACAGGTGACTATCAACTGCCACCAGCTCCTATTGTTACTCACTGGAACTACAGAATCTGACTTAACCTGCCCCGGGCTATAACAACCCAGAGTGTAGGGCTGGTGATGAGATCAAGGATATTGATGCAGCATCATAATGTTGCTGGGGAGCATGCCCTAACACATCAACCCCCCCCCGCCCCATAGCTTTACAAGCTCTGCAATGACTGCTTGTGGGCTGCACATGCTGGTGTAACTTCTGACTAATCAGTACACAACTTGCAATATGGAGCTCATTGGGGTATTCATGCTCCTATTGCAGCAAGCTAGCGCTGCCTACACCCCCCCCCAGATGATCAGGCCAGTGTCAGACACTCACTTCTACTTTTCCCCACCCAAGCCATCAGGTGCCCATACCACTAATCAAATACAGGATGCTGGGGTGTTGGCAGGGCTTTATCATTTTGTGTCATTGAACTAAATGCATTCCTTCCTGTTTGATACAGAAATTCTCAATTTATTAACTTTTTTAAACAAGTACTAAGGCAATGCTGGATGGTTCCATGACTTTGTTAGTAACATATTAGTAATAATAAATCCAATGCTACTGAGTCAATCTTCTTTTCTGTACAAATGGCACTTAAACAAGTATTACTGGATATTGTGAAGAATGCAAAATGTCTGTAAGCTGTCTTACATACTTCCCAAGAATATTCTGATTCACAGACACCACTGGCTGCCTTACTTCATCACTGGCTCTCTGGACAGTAAGCTTCAGAGTGGAATATTCAAATGCAGTACTCCCTGAGTGGGATCTATGTGAATGACCTTCTTGGCATGCTCCAGTTCAGTATTTACACACACCTGAGCTATGTAAATACAGGGTAGGGTAGAGTTCCAAAGGCAATGAGAGTGCATAATATTTTTGTGGTGTACTGCTATTTATTTATTTATTTATTTATTTATTTATTGAGATTTGACTAAAGGGAAAGTCCGACTGGGTAGAAGCCCATTTTCAGAGGATTTCCAGGGATAAATGCTCCAAATTTTTACAAAACATTTTATGAACAATAATTTTACAATCTTCAAAAATAAAAGAAAAAACATTTGCAGTTTAAACAAGTATAATAAATTAGACATATTATAGAAAACATTGGTTAAGAATCCCTACAGGTTATATGACAAACATATTTAGAGACATTTTAGACAGTTTGTAGAGAAATTAAAGGTAAGTTACAGTGGCGGCTGGTGACTTCAAATCAAAGGGGGGCTGCAGGAGACAGCTGAATGGGTGGGGTCAATGGGAATGGGTGTGGCCAACTAGAACGGGGAGGGGCTATGTTCAAAACCACAAAAACTGTAACTTTAATTAAATATGCTGCCCTGGATGCCAAATCATCATTATGAGAGTTCAATCAAGACAAAATGAAGTGTAGAAGAAAACAAAATATTTCAATCCATTGGCTGCATGACAGCTTACTTAATATCTAGATGGAAACAAAAAGGATGTGAGGTATGAAAAAATAAATTACTTTTTAAATACATTACTGGAATGCCAGTCAAAATCAAGTATAAGAAAAGCAAGCAACACTCAAATAATTTCTCCTTGCACTCCAGTTCTAATTATAATTTATAATCAGCTTTATTAAAATATCAAGTAACATGCTGAAAGTAGCAATCTCTGTGATACCCTCATTTGTAAAAATGTTTCTTATCCAAAAAAGACCTGCTGCCTGACAACTATCTACTTGTTTCATGGGGAAAACATGATCAAAGTAAAAAATGAAAAGCAAACAAGAAACAAGCTCAACATATATTGCGTAAAGGATTACTGAACAGGATATGGACCACACATGATAGATTGGCATTCTGTTTAGTTTGCAGGTAAAGCCTGTAATGAGCTTATCATAATGTAATCCTGTCCTGTATTACAAATACTGTCATATGCATTTCAATACCCAAGGCTTATATGTTATCTAGTTACATAAGCATTCTCTGCATGGCAACAACAGAAAGGCTTTCAATGTTGGCAATACTGCTTATTAAAAATTACTTGCATCTTACAATATCAGACAAGCTTACCTGATGGTCATTAAAGCAATGCTACTTAAACACAGAGCAAAATGCATTTTCTGAATAATAATAAGCATAAATCAACAGTATACAAATATGGCAGAAACCAGAACATTCTGCAAAATCAATGACAGATGAAAAGCCACTGTAGTACTTGTGTTGACCTTGGATGGGGGGGGGGGGTAGTCTGCACATTTACACTGCATAACTGCTCTTTGCCTTGCTTGGACACATCCAGAGTCACTACATGGGGGAGTGGGGTGCAACAAGTTTTTCACAATTTGAAATGTCTCTGGCTGACTGTGATGGCCCTGACACATTTGTCATACCTTTCAACCTCAGAGCAAGAAATCTGGACAAAGCCATACATAGAAGTTGGACAAAGGCCCAAAAATAAGGACAATTTTTAAATATTGCTCTTATAAACTTAGAAAGATAATAGAATAGCAGGTCTTGCATTAGTATGAATTTTCTGAAGGGTATGAAATCTGAAACTGAAATGTCTGTTATTATTTCTAACTTCAGTCTTTAATGATGTGCCACTAATTTGCCAAAAAAACACAATTTTATAAAAAATGGACCAAAAATGTGATGCAAAAATATAAAATAGCTACACAATACAGCTGGGAACCTATCAAAGAAGGGGCACTTTTTAATATTAGTACTGCTAACTTGAGCAGCTGACAAAATAAAATAATCTACATGCATTTCGGAAATAAAAGTAATATATAACTGATTATTACAGTTATTTATTTATTAATTGTAAACCCTCCATGTTTTCTTCCAAAATTTCCATTTTGCAGAGGGATTATTAGGGGAAGAGCAACATTTTGAGCCAAAATTGGGGACAGTTGAGATGTTTGGATATGCCTAATTCTATAAAGCAATTTATTTGCACGTACCTCTCAACCTGTTAATGCAGGAAATCTGGACAAGGCCAAATATATTGGAGGAAGATATAAACACTACTAAAATTGCTCTTGTATAAACTTAAGACAGATTTTCCAGAAAACCACACATTTTATTAGGAACAAACCAAAAATAAGAAGCAAATATCTATTCATTCTGCAAAAATATGGACAGCTGAGAAGTATAGTTCATCTGGGGCTGTCTGAGTTTGCTACCCTTCCCCTCTCAAAATCATGGTCGAATGGAGCCTCCCCCCTGCACCCATTCCAATGTCCCATTCCTTGGTTATTTTGCCCCATTTACCATAAACACTGTAATGTGCATACTGATTTACTTCTGCGATGATTTGGATTTCATTTGAAAGTTTTATTTTGCATTTTTACAGCACAAACCCTAATAGATATCTACTAAACAAAGCAATGCAGTCTCACAATGAAAACAGACTTAGCATTAAAACTTCTCTGCCCTTGAAACTCACATGCATTGAAACAGCATTGAAACCCACATTCAAAGAAAATACATTTTTCCAGTGGCAGATAAAGATTAACTTTGGGCTCTTTTCAAATCATAGACCCCTTGAACACGAAACATACACATGCTCTTTGATACACCTTCCCAATTGTATTACATTGTATTCCTTGTACAATACAGTACAGTTGTTAGAGGGCATTTTAAATTTGTTTTGAACATTTTTCCAGTAAACAATGAAATAAAATGCATGCACCAATGACAAAACTGCCCAATTCAGAACATTTCCATCATAAAAGTCTGCTCAAACTTCTGCAGTCCACCAGTGTCAGTAAATATGCACAATCTCTGAAGTAGTAAAAGTCATCTAAATAATTCCACATTAAAGAAATCTGTAACAATGAAGAGGTTACTGCTAGCAAACAACTTTATATGTCATTGTTTATTCATCTATAAATAAAGTGCCTGTTGCCCTTGAGGAATAAATTGCCTATGTTGCATGCATTAAAAAAATGATAAGCTAGTAATAATGCAATACGGAATGTATGGCAAACTGATAACAGGTTCATAGTTACTACGCTGGGTATCTTCGCCAAAAGAGACTGCAGCATCCACCCCGTTTACAACACTGTAAAGTATCGGCAATGCATCTATCTACTGTGGGAGTAGAACCCACAGCCTTCTGCATCAAAAGCAAATACACTACCTGTTGTGTTATTCAAGCCAAGCAAACTCGGAATAAGCAGCACTAAAGTTTTGTTCCCCTGCAGCTCTCAGCTTCTTGTAAAATCTACTTGACATGCAGTTGTATCTCTGAACTTTGCAACACAAGAAATCTGGAAAAAGATGAAATTTATGGGGGGGGGGTAAAAGCCCAAAAACCAGGGACACATTTTAAACATTGCTTGTATAATGTTGGAAAGTTGCTAGAATAAAATGCTGTGTTACCACCATACATTTCACTGCCACGTCTTTAACCCAGGGGACCCTGTGCGAAACAGTCAGAGAAACATACCACTATGCTAAATCAGCTGTTTTGTGAAAGAGAGGAAGACGAACTTAAATGGCTACCATTTAGTGAATTCAGTTCTCACCATAGCTATCAACCTCTTAGCACAAAACTCCTGAACAAAGCCAATAATGGGGGAATACAGCCCCCAAACATATTCATTGAATTCAATTCTCACCATAGCACTCAACCTTAGCACAAAATACCTGTACAAAGCCAATAATGGGGGAATACAGTCCCAAAAATAGGGACCATTTTCAAATATCCATGTTATAAACTTAGACAACTGCTAGAATAAAATGTTTTGTGTTACCATATACTTTCTGAAGAATATGAAGTCTGAAATTCAACTGCCTGTTATTTTTAAACATTTAACTAGGAAACTAGTCTGACTTGGAACTAAAGACAATTTTCTGCAGAGCAGGGAGAAACTCCAGACATATCTTTGTAAGATGAGAGACGATGCAGACTCCACACAGAAGGCACCCCAGCCAAGAATCAAACCAGAGAATATGTAGCTGTCAGGTAGCAATGCTACCAGTGCACCACTACACTACAGACTTTGTTAAGAAAAATGAAGATACAGAAACCACAGATTTTATGAGGAACAGAACAAATATGAGGCAAAAATTTGCACATTTTTCTACAAATGGTGGTGGGTAGGGAATTCAGGTCCTTGTCACCTGCATCCAAGGTACAGTGTTCAAGCCTGAGTATCTCTACCAACCACCATGTGTTCTCTCTAGCCACCAGTATATAGCAACTGGGGCATTTCACACACACAGTTTCCCTACCTGCTGTTTCATGAACAAAGCCTCTAACACGTAAAACACAAGTCACGAACTCAGTCCCAAAAGTCACGAAAACACACTGCAGAAGGAATGAACAAAATCCAATGAACTCTTCCAAGGACGTAGTCGAATACTTTATTTCGAAATGAACAACACAAAATAAAAGATAAATCCAATCAAGCACTTTCGCCTGAGCCTATGTCAGGCTTTTTCAAGATGAACAGCAGGGAACTTAGCTTCATTTAAATAGAATAGTCAATTGTCCATTAACAACAATCAAGTGCAATTAATTAGTCGTAATTAGGGTATCTTTTAAAAGGTTACTATAAAACTTTGTGAATGTCCTAGATGCTACTAAATGAAAAACATTTGATAATTTATATTTCATAAAACCACACATCTTGTTTGATAAATATAGGTGCAATAAAATTGTCAATTCTTAAAACTGTTCCTTAAAATGTTTTTTATAAATAGTGAAAGAAAACTTACTATTTGCTAATTTTGGTCAGTGTACACATAACGTAATTGTATGAAATGATACTTGCTGATCAATACACATGTAAACCATGGTCAAATAAAATAAATTGATTAAAAAAGTTAGAAAAGATAAAAAATATACATATGCCTCTAACACACACATCCAGCAACCATTTCACAAACCTCCAATACAATAGTCCAACAGCACAAGTCACAAATGAAGCCTGTGAGAGCTCACCTCTCAGTCTTTATTGGTTCTGCCTGCAGCTGAAGCAGTCTGGAGCTCCTCTGCTCTGTGTGGTTGTCACCGTACTGATTCCTGGGCATCTCTCCTTCTGTATCTGGACTGCTGACAAAGGCAGTCTGAGTTCCCAATGTGCCCGTGCATGTGTGGAGGAGTCGGGACTCGTGATTTTTTTTTTTTTCATGTTTCACAGTTTTTTTCTTTTGTTTTTTCTATGTGGGGTGGCTGCAGTCCTATAGCATGAGCTGCCCCTGGTTGACATTTAGGGATATAGCCTATCCTGGTTTTGAGCAAGAACGGTACCAGATTTTAAATAAAAAGTCTTTCAGAGTGGTTTTGAAAGATGGAAGGGAGGATATTGACCCGATGGATTCATGTAATGAGATCCAAGCCTTAGCAACTTTGTATGAGTATAGACAATGCCCAGCAGATTTGATAGGTTTGTAGGCAGACAGGAGTTTTTGGTCACTGGATCACAATGACCGACTGGGAACATAGTTGTGCAGAATATTTTTTAGTGCCGGACAGGCAGATGGATGCTAGATAATTTTATAGGTGGTAAGAAGCTCTCTATATGTTAGTTGAGGAGGCAGTTCTAACCAGTTTAGGCTTTTCAGTGTTATACAGTGTTGCATTCCGAAAGGGGTATTTGCTGCAAATTTAGCAACTTTGTCA
Organism: Protopterus annectens; assembly: GCF_019279795.1. Lineage (NCBI taxonomy): Eukaryota > Metazoa > Chordata > Ceratodontiformes > Protopteridae > Protopterus > Protopterus annectens. The sequence goes on from NC_056731.1 coordinate 986,368,818, forward strand.
TAGCATTCTTCAAGTTTTAATTTTTATGAAGCCTAGAGGTTATTAAGGAAGGAAGTGTCATAAAGAAGTGTTGGGAGGAGATAAATAGTGGCAACTGTTGTTTTTGTTGTGTCAGTGAGAAAGTTTTTGGTTCTGTAAAGCATCCCTAGTTTCAAATGAGTTTTTCTTACTGAAGTTTGTATGTGCAGGTCAATGTAAGATTTTCATCCACTATCACTCCTAATAATTTGCTATGAGAAGTGACTTCAATGGTTATATTATCAAGAGAAAGGACTTTAAATTTTGCCTTTTCACGAGCAAAGTATTTGTGGAAAAAAGTAGTAATTTGGTCTTGTTTGGGTAGAGCATGAGTTTTAAGTTAAAAAACTATGATTCAGTGGCTGTTAAAGCTTCCTGAGTAATTATTTTGAGGTGCACCATGTTGTCAGATGTGCAAATGAGAATGCAATCATCTGTGTATTTTATTACAGTGGCCTGTCTGTGGGTGTATAGAGGGTGTTGGTGAAAATGTTAAAGAGGAGGGAACCAAGGATAGAGCCTTGTGGTACACCAGCGGTGACTGGGAGGTAAGGAGAGAATATGGAGTGCCATTTTACTGACATATATCTATTCAACAGGTAGCTTTTGAGCCACAGAAGGATGGGCTGATAGAGACCTAGTGAGGACATTTGAAGTTTGCTGTGACAAACTGTGTCAAAGGCTTTACACAAGTCTAGAAATAAGGAAGATAATATGTTGCCATTATCTCTAGCTTTATTGACTTCATCTATATAGGTTAGAAGGGCAGTGCTAGTAGTATGGGAACTAGAGAAGCCATGTTGCATCGGGAACATGGGGTGGTTAAGGTGTTTGCCTTACAAACACAAGGTGCAGGGTTTGAGTCTCAAAATAATCTAAACAGGAGTTCATCCAGCAGGAGATAGGCTAGCAGTTGTTTCTGAATACATTTTTCAAGTAATTTGGTAAGGGGGGATCAGATTGCTATAGGTCTTCAATTATTAATGTCTGTTGAATTTCTTCCTTTGTGCAGATGGATAATGTGCGACTTTTTCCAGAGAGAGGGGATGTGGGATTCCTGAATTGACTTTGTTAAAAGGATTAAGACTGGATAGAAAATACTATTGACTATTTCTAGGTACTCACTTGGAAGGTCATCAGTTGAAAAGTTGAAGTTGGGTAGGGTCACATAAACCATGGACTGTGAAGAGTGAATATTTTACTTGCTCTATTTTTTGTCCATGGTCATCTGGCATATACAGAACTGTCAGTAGGTATTGTACCATAATAAATACAACAGGAGGTGTGAAAAAATATGGAGTGTAATAGTAATGCCTAAATTCATAAAGCAAGGAAGAAAAGGCACAGGTATGGAATAAAGGCTTGTTTATATTTTGGGCCATGTGGGCAGCCTAAATGATGATATAGCAGCAATGAATTTGGAGTTAGGAGAACTAGGAAAGATGTAACAGTGACACGAAAGTTGTGGAAGAGATGTGTACTACCACTGCACATCTGGAAGACAAAGAGAAAAATAGGCCAGGACAGATAAATGAAGATGCTCACTGCCTATATTTATGATTTAATACAGAAGTTGTATTTATCCCATCCTTATTTTAAAATCCAGATGAAATCATGCATATCAGCAAAACATTCTCTTATTGTACCACCATCAAGTCTCTTCCTTACACAGCCAAATCAAATAACTATCTTAAAAGTCTTGCACTTGTTAACAGGTCTCAGATGAGTAGCCACTTAGATAAAATATACATATACTCCACCTCCACCTGCTGTATGTGTAGTAAAATTTCAATGCAACTTTTCTGTAGCTTAATACTGATTGCTCTGTAGATTTGTGTGAATTTAGCATGTTGTAAGTATTATATAGTGTACTTAAAATTGTGATTACCTGATACATTTTTTATGCCTTTGTTTTGCATAATATGCTTTTGGCTAATATTTTTAGGTTCTCCTTTGCAAGGTCATCAGTCGAAGAAGAGCATGGTTTAAGTTTGCTTAATAGTAGCTTTATATAGGATATAGGCACAGGTTTGAAGATGAAAGTGGATGTGTTGATATGTGGCTGTTAGGCAGGGTTGGGATTAAATGTTGAGGAACCCTTGGTTAGAGATGCTATACTATTTTTTAAATAAGAGCTGAATTGTATTGCAGCTTTGAGGGATGAGTTATCGGGAAAGGGGTTTGGGTTGACTTTATGGCTGGGAAGTAACATTTCTTTAATGGATGTGTTTAGTTTTATTCTGAAAGTTATAATAGTATAGTTTTTTTTTTGTCTTCACTTAACTTGCTTTTGAATATGATTGCAAAGCATTCTGAAGTTTTCAAGATATTGAGGTGTTTTATATTTTTGCTATTCTTTCCATGTTTTTTTGTCTCTTTTTGGATAGCCAAAGTGCATTATTTGTTTTTAGTCTCTTTCTGCTAGAAGATGCAAGGCTATTTGGGATATTTAGAAAAGTTGTATTCAATTAATTTACAGCATCATGTAAGGGGAGAATTTTTAGAAAGTTCCAGTTAATAGATGTTAGTGTACTAATGAACATTTCTGAGGTAAACTTCGATAAGTTTTGCATTATTTTACAGATATGCAGTTTAACTAGATGTGCCTTTCAATGATGGGAGTCTGAGCATTATGTATCACAGTCATTTTACCTGCATGTGTAGCTGGTAGAGGTGAGTCATATCATGTGTAAATAACAATGTATGGTATATATCTTGGTGTGTCACTGAAAAGGGGCATGAGCAACTTGACAGAGTGTGAGTGGATCTTTGAGTGTTTGTGCATGTATAGTTATTGTGTGTTTGTGTGTGTGTGTGTGTGTGTGTGTGTGTGTGTGTGTGTGTGTGTGTGTGTGTGTGTGTGTGTGTGTGTGTGTGTGTGTTGGGGTCTATGTGCATTCATCTGCTCATTTCTCAGTTTTGTTATATGTTTGGGTGTATGCACATGCAGGCATGCGTGCGCATGTGTGTGCATGCATGTGTGTGTGTGTGTGTGTGTGTGTGTGTGTGTGTGTGTGTGTGTGTGTGTGTGTGTGTGTGTGGCCTATGTATATTCATCTGCTCATTTCTCTGTTTTGTTATATGTTTGGATGTATGCACATACAGACATGTGTGTGTGTGTGTGTGTGTGTGTGTGTGTGTGTGTGTGTGTGTGTGTGTGTGTGTGTGTTGGGGCCTATGTGCATTCATCTGCTCATTTCTCAGTTTTGTTATATGTTTGGGTGTATGCACATGCAGGCATGTGTGCGCATGTGTGTGCATGCATGCGTGTGTTTTTGTGTGTGTGTGTGTGTGTGTGTGTGTGTGTGTGTGTGTGTGTGTGTGTGTGTGTGTGTGTGTCTCTGAGTATGTCTGTCTATTTCTTGGGATATTGGCAGTGCCTATGTGTGTTTCTCTAGGCACCTGTACTGCAACTGTATAGTTTTTCAGTTGCACAGAGGAAGGATTAATAGTCATGCCATTTGCTGGGTAATGAGATGCTATCCTTTAATGACTGATGCAGGGCAGTCTGCACGTCAGTCCTACTGACCATGAATATGAGCCTGAGGAATATGAGTTCCCGTATAGCCTGTTTATATACCTCTGTATTATGCAACTATTCAGTAGCTTTCATAATCACTCTCACTTCTGAATTATCGAATGCATAGAGGTAATTTGTTCAGTAGCCTTAGTAAGCACTGAAAAACATACATAGTTTTTTTGTTCATTTAGTTGTTGTCTGTTTTATGCAGTTCACTGCTATACCTTTCATTTATTCCATGGGCAGTGAAGGTTAGGTAGACAATTCAACCAATATAGCAAGCGTCTTTACACAAAAAAATCAGATGTCTCTGTTCTGTATCTTAGTAAGACTCCAAAATAAAGAGTGTGAGTTTTGTCACTTTCAATAACTTAATCCTTTCAGTTGGCATTCTCTAGGGAAATCTTTACACTTTCTATAGTTGATTGTGATCAACCTTTAAAGCTTTACAGGATACAGCATTTTATTTGATTATTGCACTTAGGAAAGACACTTAAAAAGCAGTTAATATCTGTGACACCGTTCTAGCAAATTGTCACATTAAAAATGTACAGCTTCTTTTCCCTCAGCTGTGGATACATTTTTTTAAAGTATGCTTATATCTCTAGTTTAATTAACCTTTTATGTCAGTTCACTTGCACTGTGTATGTACAGTTCAATTTTTTTTCACGATAAACATATGTCACAACCATTTGCTTTTAAAATTAACCTATTCCATCTAAGTTATTTATTTAGTAATCCTGAAGTAGAATTGCATGGTAAGCAATGATGTTTTTTCACATTTTTCCTAAAAACTGTTAGCATTTTAATCATTGTTATGAGCTATCTTTAGGGAGAGACAAACAATACAGTGTTGCTATAAGTGTTCCTAGGCAGATCCCTATAATGCACCATGTTTAATATTTGATTTTTTGAATTCACAAGTTACACTTATTTTCTACTGTCTCATGTTGAAATGGGGGAATCCAGACTTGTTGGGTTGGGCTTGGTGTAATTGTTAAGGTTTTCACCAAATAAGCACAAGGTAAAGCTTTTGATCCTGACCTCAGGTTTTTGGCTAGACTTAAAATGGCCTTCAGGGCAATTAGCCTTGTATTCACCTAGAGAGTGCTTGTTTTGCTTGCTTGCTGTACTCTGCCTGAATATTGCTGATCTCTGTCTGCATTTTATTTTGAATTGAAGTTTCTCATTTAAGGTTTGGTTACTTCTATTTTTTATCTTTTTCTTGCATTACACTTGTTTTGTTTTAAGTTTTCTGTTCTGTTAGGGTTTTAGGAGGTCTTGCTAGGGTCAGTTAGATAAGTTATCAAAGAATTCCTTTGCAAACATTGAATAATATAAGCTAATTATTGGGACCAGCTGAGAAATAGCATTCCTCGTTTAGCTAGAAATATTTGTAGGCATCTCTATTTAGCTGGAGTGGTTATTTGGTTTGCTTGCTGTACTCTGCCTGAGTATAAATGATCTCTGTCTGCATTTTATTTTCCCACTGCCCCTCACAATTGTAGTTGTATTCTTAAACTTGGTGGCTTTTAATTTGCCTGCCCCTACAATAAATCTGATTTTGGACACTCCTCCCAGTCCCAGCTTCATTCAAAGTAATGATCATATCTGACCCCCCCCCCCCCAAGCAAAAAGGATAAAAAATTCTCCTAAGCAAATTATAGCCTCCTGAATGATGGCATAAATAATTTCAAACTCATGCTCCCATTGTCAACAATGACTCTTATACAGAGGTGTACATAAATCCGCTGTATAAACACCTATACAAATGTGTAGACTCAGGTGTATCTGAATAGATCAAAACAAGGTCCTTACAAAAAAAAAAAAAAAAAAAAGCCACCCTGGTGGATATCAAGCTTAAATAGATTATACAAAAAGAGTAAGAAACTAGAAACTAATTTCTAAGAAAAACAGGAAACTGACTCAACAGATGACAGACACCATCCATAGCTTGAGCAACAAAATTAGATATATTGTAAAGTCCTCTAAAGCCAATTACAAAGCTAAACTAGCATCCCTAGCTAAGGATAATTGCAAGGCATTCTTTAGCAATGTCAGAAATCTTAAAGAGAAGACCCAGCTTTGTGCCAAACTAGTATTGGATGGTACCACTCATACTGACCCTGAGGACAATGACAACCTGCTAGCAGACAGATTTGACACAAATTTAACCTCCTGTCCCCACAAGACATGCCCCTAGCATACCTGTTACCAGTCATCTACCTAGAATTTCCAAATGACAGGTCATAATCACACTTTCCATGGCCCAAAACACAGCCACTATAGGATTGGATAACATCCCAGGCTGACCACTAAATGGTCTAAAACAGGACCTAGCAGAACCACTTGCCACTCTCTTCAACCACAGTCTAAGTACTAGCTTTGTCTCAGCAGAGTGGAAAGCAGCAACAGCAATTCCATTGCACAAAGGGGGTCCATCAACCAACCCTGGGAACTATAAAACCATAAGCCTAACCAGCCTTATCTGCAAGCCCATGGAAGGAATCATCATGGACCATATTAACAAAGACACGGGTGACCTTTAAACCCTTGACCCAACCCAATTTGGCTCTGTTAAGGGTAGATCATGCTTATTAAATCTGGTGGACTTCCTTGAGAATATCACCAAAGCCCTGCATGAAGGCAAGACAGTGTATACAGCCTATCTTGACATAGCCAAGACTTTTGACACAATCCCCCACTTAGGCATCAATGAGAAACTCGCCCAGCTGAGAATTAACCTATATGTTACTAGATGGGTAGCCAACTGCCCCACTGGCAGAATGCATTCAGTCAAAGTTGGGGTTTCCCCCTCTACCAGCAGAGCAGTTACCAGTGGTGTACCACAAGGATCTGTGCTGGAGCCCTTACTGTTTGGAATCTGTTTCTCAGAAGTATGGCAAAAATAGATGGCCTGTGGCTTACCAAAAGTATGCTGATTTTTGCAAACTGGATGCAATCATTGAGTGCCCCAACGATGTTGACATACTACAAAAAGGGCTTATACAGGCTACTGATTGGTGCCAAAAACATGGAATTAACCTAAATGCAAAAAAATGTGTTATGTTCCCTTTCAGCAAAGGAGAAGTCCCTACAAATTACAATATTAACTGCACCCCCTAGCTCAAACCCTGTGGTGAGATATTTGGGGACACAGGTTGATAGCTACCTTAACTTTGATCACCATGTGTCCACAGTGGTAAGGAAGGTCTTCTATGTTGCACATCTCATAAGTAGGCCATCACATCCAGAGCTAAGGATGTTATAACTTCCATGTACTCTCCCTCATCAGACTACTTTTAGAGTACAATGCTCCCTTCTGTATGTACCTCACCAAACACCTGCAGCAACTGGAGAGACCTCAGAAGTTTCTCACCAAGAAAGTTCAGGCCTTCAACACATGACTTACATGGACAAACTGAAGGCACTGTCACTGAACTCTGCATCTTATAGGCTGCTGAGAGATGACTTGTGTCTGGCCTACAGAGCAGTCTTGGACCCCGCCCTAATGAAAATGCTGCACATCTGCAAGTCAAATGGGACAAGATTCACCTGATTTAGGGATCTTAGCCTTGCCTGCGACATTAGCACATGCTGGAGAGACAGATATGTATCCAAGAGATTGCCACTCCTCTGGAACAAACTCCCAATTCACTTAAAACAGAGCTCCTGAATGACCTTATTTAAGCATAACTTGGACAACTGAATGGGAGACCATAAATTTACCCTCAGTTTGTCACCTAAATCCCTCTTGGATAAGGGCAATCAGTGCTGATCATAGCCTCATGCTGTAAATATAGACCATACAACTTGGTCAATAAGGGAACAAGGGTATAACATGGCTAGGTTTATAAAGACCCTAGATCAAATAGCCGAGTAACCTACTATGTACCTATGAAAAATATTGTCTGCAGTGCTTGCCCATCGGATATTTCTATTTATTTATTTTTATTTTATTTGACATTTGTTTACCGAGAAAGTCCGACTTGGAACAAAGCTAATTTTCAGCAGAGGCCCAGGGAGAAATGCTCCAGATGCATGTCTTTGTAACTGTTTCTAAAGAGTTTTAACAGCTCCACAGGGTGGGGATGGAGGGGGGGGGGTCACATGAGTCATGGACTGTGATGAGGGAAATTTTTACTTGCTCTATTTTCTCTCCTTGTTGATCTGGCATTTGCAGAAATGTCAACAGGTACTGCACCATCCTGAATACAGCACAAGGTGTGAAAAAGTAAAGAGTATAGTATTACTGCCTAAATTCACAAAGCAAGAAAAAAATGGTACTGGCATGAAATAAAACCTTATTTATATTTTGGGTCATGTGGGCAGCCTAAATGATGGTATGGAGGGGGTCCAAATGGAGAGATGATAAATCAGCAAGCAAGGGAGGGTAGTATTGCTGAAAATGAATTAATCCTCAAGTCTTGGTGAGTACCTTCACAAGGTGGACCCTGTTTTCATAAAATCTCACCAAGACAACACTGATATATAGACTTTATTTATATAGCATATATCATGGACATAAGTAAGTTAACAATTAAAAAAGACAGCTGGGTGCACAAGACCTAGGATAAATAAGTGCCCAATCCTGTTTGGAACATTGGTGCTAGGACTGGAAAAGATGACAGTGTAGAATCCTCAAAATATGGAAACATTCCTACACTGGGGCCAGGCCAGGCCCTGGGGGAGGATGGCTCCTCTGTTGCAGAAGGAAGTAGTAGTCCACAAAAATCACAAAAGCTGATAGGCCAAAGAAGAGCCATAAAAATGATAAATTGGACTACTGAGGATAAGAAAGAAATTATGTATTGTTACTATTATGCAAAAAGCCCAGAATTCCCAGCCACAAGATATACAACAAAACAATTAAGAGAGAAATTATAGGAAAGAAAAATACTTCCACAAGAAAAACTGTCAGAAGCTTCAAATAAAAATTTGTATTCATTAATTCAACAGATTTGTGAAAAACAGTATATAGATCAAGAAACTTTGAACTGTTTGGAAAAGGAAGCATCTGAGAAATTGTGAAAATATAACCAACAAAATCTAGAGATTTTTGAAAAGTATAAAAAAAGAAATATGGACATGAGAAAGAGAGAGATTTGTTATGATGCAATATTTATCCAAAGGAGAAAGACAAATTAATCAATAGAAAAAGGCAGCCCCAATGATATTCAAAGAAAAATACAGCCAAAGGCATCCAGATACGGAAAATTTCACAATAAAAAAGTTCTGGAAAAGCATTAACTATCTCCTTAGCTCTGGCCATACCACTTCCCCTGCCCCTGTCTCTCCTAACAACACTGACCCTATAGTTACCCGATTCAACTCACACTTTATTAATTCCATAACCACCCTATTATGTACCCAGAGCACCAGCCCACTTACCATTCCTACGCCAATCCTAGACTACCGCAACCTCCTCACTGTTATTACCATTCAAACCAATTAAATAAAAAACTCCTCACCAAGCTTAAAACCTGTTGTCTTGCAGCTGACCTACTTCCTAATGAATTTCTAAAAATTTCAGCTCCTTCTACTGCTTACCCCATTTCTATCTTTATTAATTGTTCAGTTACAGAACAGTACATCTCTCATTGTTAGAAAGTATCACACATCATTCCCCTCCACAAAGGTGGGCCCTCCAGGGAGCTAACCAAATACCATCCCATAGCCATCCTCTCCCCCCTTGCAAAAATATTATAAAAATGCATCCACAGACAACTCCTACACCACCTACTTAGTCTCAACTTGCTGTCTAGATCTCAGCACGGCTTTTGTCATAAACATAGTACTAGCACTGCTCTAATATCTTTCATCAATACCATTCACAATCTCATAAAAGAAAGTCACTCTGTCTCTTCTATCTTTCTCACTTTGTCAAAAGCCTTTAACTCTGTTTCTTACCAACTACTTTTAGACAAACTCTCATCTTATGGCCACACTACTGCATCCTTAACCTTGTTCCATAGTTACTTCTCCAACTATTAGCAAGCAACTAAATGGGCTAACAGTCTCTTCCCCCTACTCCACATCTCAGAAAGCATACTCCTAGGATCTATTATTGGAACCCCTCCTCTTTACCCTATTTACTAACAATCTTAGCTCAGCAACTCAACTAGTTCACATTGTTCAGTATGCCGATAATTCCACACTTATATGCTCAGCCACCTCACCACAAGAACTTCAAATAAAAATGCAAACTTCCTTTCAGGACTTAGAAAAATACCTCTCTGCACATCAACTCATACTTAACCCAAATAAAACTAAGATCATTGCCTTTAGAAACAAATGATCCAAACCTGGACAGTTCCCTCTCACAATCCTGCCCTCAAATGGTACCATAATACAGCCCCCTAGCCAGGCTAAACTGCTAGCTGTCACAATAGATGATCACTTAAAATTTGACTAGCATATCTCTTTTACCATCAAGAAAGTTTGCACCAAACTTGTTACCCTCTATAATGATAAACCATACCTCAGTCAGAGTACCAGAATAGCCACTGCTTGGTCATATCTTTACAAACCTAAGTCTGAGTTCAAGTTACCTTGAATCCTGCTACAATAAAATCACCAAGTTTGCTGCTAATCAGCCTTACAAGACTCACCACTACACTGCTCTCGCCTAGCTCAACTGGTTAGAACTCCCTAATCTTTTATCACATAACCAAATGACCATAGCCCACAAAATAATATACCAACTCAGCAACTGCCCCACTCTCTCTAATTTTGTCCAACCTAGTGCTATTACCTGGTCTCTCAGATCCTCCAACAAGCTAATGCTAAAGGTATCCCGCTCCCACAACTACCATGGTGACTCCCTTTACTCCCATAAAATTGCCAAATTGTGGAACTCCCTTCCACAGTCCATCACACAAAATCCTCACCACCATGAGTTCAAATAACTCCTGAAAAATTACCTAGCCAAACACTGGATTTGCTCTTGTATTTCTCCAAGCTAACTCTAGTACCGCCCATACCTAGCCTGCTTTACCTCCAAATACATTCCCTCCATTTTTGCTCCAACTCTGCTGATCCATAACAGCTTGCACACTGTTTTAATTTGACAGAATTTTTTTTTTATTTTTTGATGTCAGACTTTCTGTACATAGTTAATAACTCCATGCCTTTCATCACTCTTAATATTTATGCATACATACTGTCTCTAATTTTATTTTATTTTCTGCACACTTTGTAATTACTATTTCTAACTTAACAACAGTCTTTCTATACAGTATTTATCTTTAAGCTTACAGATTCTGTATACACGTGTACTATTGTTTTGTATTCTATGCTGTGGACTGTATTATATTAATTATAATTAATGTAAGCTTTGTTACTGCTTGTGGAGCTTTTTTCCCCGGGCCTCCAATGAAAACGGTCTTCTGTTCCAGTCGGACATAACCCGTTTAACAAATGTAGTAAATAAGTAAATAAACAAACATCACAAAGAAGGTATGTAGAAAAGAAGATTAGCAAAGTAGAATTGAAAAAAAAAATAGAAGTTTAAGTTATGGGGTGCCTGCGAAGTGAAGGATTTGTTGTTGAAGGTCTAACACAGGCTACATCACAGCATGATGGAGCAAGTCCACAAAGTAAGGAGAAACAAGAAAATCAGGAGACATCTGAAAAAGAAATATGGACATGGGAAAGAAAAAGAGATTTAGTATGGTATAATATTTATGCAAATGAGAAAACAAAACTAACCAATACAAATTGAGCAGCACCAAAGATATTTGAAGAGAAATACAGGTAAAGGAATCCACATGGAAAACTTTACAATACAAAAACTAAGAAGACAAAGAGGAAAAGCAGAAAAAGAGATTAGTAATGAAGGGGTGAAAGAAATAGAAACTAAGGTTAGGGAGTACTTGCAAAGTGAAGGATTCAGTGTAGAAAATGTAATTCAAAAAGCACCACAACAGGCTAGAACAATGGATCTCCAAATTAAGGGGAAACCGGTGGAATGGGAAGCAATTGGTAAGATGTCATAGGAAGATATTTTGAAGCCTTCCACAGGATACCATTATAAATATTCACTTGAAGCTGGACAGCAAGGGAAAAAACAGGAAACTGTGAAAACTCTGATGCAGTCAATGCTGAGGCGTGATAGGCCAGTGAGTTCCCATATGATAGAGCAACAGATGGCACAGGATGAAATTGATGAGAATGTTCTACAGGAAGATGCTATTGAATAACCACAGGAAATGGAAAACAAAACATCTGCCCTCAGTTTAGAAGAAAACGAGCTAAGAGAAGAGTTGCTTAATTTAATAGAGATAGATAGACATATTAAAATAATTGAAAGAAATAGACTGCAGAATGTCAATAAAACCCAAAGTCAGAAATTTGATAAAACAAATGAAGACAGTAATTATGACTGTCCACAGAGAGCCATGAAATATAACAGAAGTAAGCAGGCTGTATTGCTGTGCAGCTAAATTAATAACTGATACATTTCTACCACATGAACACAGGGTAGCGAGGGAAAGGAAGGGAAGAAATCGAATACCATCATGAAAGTATCAAATAGAGAAAACTATAAAGCAATTAACAAAAGAAGTGCCACTGTTAGAAGAGTATAGAAGGGTGGAACAGATCAACAAAAATGCTTAGAAAGATGTGATAAAAGCAATGTGCAGTATTAGAACAGTTCAGGATCTATCCTGCACTATCACAAATAAACTAAAAATCTGAGCACAGGGGGAAAAACTTAGAAGATACTTACATAAATATAAAGGAAAAGTGGAAAATAAGCAATTTATTGATGACCCACAAAAGTTTAACAGAGAACTGGGAAACATGGTGAAAGGAAATGAAAGACGAAAAAAAAGAAGAAATAGATACATTTTGGAGAATATCCTGTGGAACATAACAAAAATGCTAAATTGATAGAAGAAGTAAAAGAATGAATAAGAAGTTTAAAGGTAAAGGATATGAAATGGAATGAAGTAACAGCCAGAGAGATTGAAATAAAGTTAAGAAAAGCCTCTAATTGGAAAACTGCTGGCATAGATGCAGTACCTAACGTTTGGTTAAAAGTATTAACATCTTTACACAAAGATTTAGCCGTGAGTAAGAACTATTTATATGCACACCCCAAATAGACACCAACCTGACTAGCAACAGGAAAAACAATGCTCCTACTTAAGAGTGAACCTGCAAGCTATCCTAAAAATTATAGACCAATAACTTGCCTTCTGACGACATATAAACTATACACGGGAATTGATGCCCACAGAGTTGATAGTCATTTAGAAGAAAACTCAATTATGGCAATAGAACAAAAGGGCAATAAAAGAAAGTCATATGGAACAAAGGATCATTTGTTGTTAAATAAAGTCATAGTGGAGAACTGTAAAAAGGGGAAGAATCTAAGGATGGCATGGATTGACTACAAAAAAGCATGTGATAGTATCCCACATTCATGAATAAAGAAGTGCATAAAAATGTAAAAGATATAACCTGCACTGTTCGACTACATTACAGTGACCATGAAACCATGGCAGACCACTTTGAAATTAAGCCATGATAAAGGACAAATTATTATTCCAGGGATAAAAATGTAAAGAGGGGCATTCCAGGGTGACTCTGTCACAGCTGATATTCTGCCTTGCCTACAACCCATTAATCTGTCTACTTAACAGCTAAGCCATGGCTATAATTTAGCTCCTACAAAACACCAAAGTATAAAGACTTTTTATATTCTCTTTGTTGATGATTTAAACTATATAGCCCATCAGATGAGGAACTGAAAGCACAACTGCGAGTTGTCAACACTTTTTCAGATGATGTAAGAATGTGATTTGGTCTTGATAAATGTGGAAAAGCAAATTTTAAAGCATAAAAACTGCAGCACCAAGAAAACATCAGTTTGGGACAAGAATGTGATATAAAAGAACCTGAGCAAGAGGGAGTGAATAAATATTTGGGAATTGATGAGGAGTCAACAATAAAACATGAACAAATGTGAATAAAACTTTTAATAAAGAATACATTAGAAGATGTAAATTAATCCTGAAAACTTCCTTGACATATAGGAACAAAATCCAAGCTATAAAGCAATTTGCTCTTCCTGTCCTACTGTATAGTTGGAGTGATTTACTGGCCTCAAAATGTGTTGGATAGATTGGCTAGGAAAAGAAGAATAATTCATGCTTACCAAATGATTTATAAAAATTCTCCATTCCAAAGGAGGGATGGGCCTAATTGAAATTGATTACATGTATAGATCTGCAGTCATGGGACTCCATACATATCTGCTGACCTCACAAGACCCAAATGTAGTGAATGTTTTCAAACATGAGGAGAATAAATCTAAGATGACTTCCCTGCTTAGTCTAACAGTGTCAAGCAGGAATGGAAATCAAACCAGCAGTAGATAAAAACCAGGCAGCAACTGAATGTGCCAAAAAAAAAACAAAAGGAAGAATATAAGTTGAAGGACCAGATGAGAAGGCAATAAATGTGGAAAAAGCATTAATATAGTTGCAAGTATAGAAAACTTCTGGAAGAACCTCATGTTGATTGGGAAAGAGCACAAGAATGGCTAAGGAGAGGTGAATTCAAACCAAGAGATGAAAGGTCATTATTGGTGACACAAGATAGTGGGCTACGTCCATGTTGGTTTAAAAAGTCCATTGAAGATGTGGGAGAAACAGACAAATGTAGGTTTTGTAAAACCGAACTGGAAACAGTTGCACATCTCATTGCTGGCTGTGACATACTAATGGCAGAAGGATTGTATACTGAAAATGATAGTAATGTGACAAGACTGTTGCATTGAGGATTGTGCAAACATTATGGTATTGAAGTGGCTGAAAAACATTGGAAACATAAGACACAAAGCATCATAGAAAATGATGAATTCTACATCACATCGGATCATCCATTACCAACAGTTCAAAAGACAGATTCTAGATAACTGGATATAGTGGTCCTTGAAAAGCAGACAAAAGTAGCATTGATCACTGAAATTACCACACCCAGTGACTATAGTGTCTTACATACAGAGAGACATAAAGTTTTAAATATCAGGATTTGCAGGCAGAAATGAGAGTAAGGTGGAAGAAAGATACCCATACAGTTCCAGTAGTAGTAGGAGCAACTGGTCTCATAAAAAAAGAATCTAAAATTGTATTTAGATATGTTACCAATATATGTAACATCATACAAAATGCAGAATGAGTCATTACTGGGCATAGTGAAGTTGCTGCGAAGAGCACTTCTGGCTGACATCAAAGATTGAAACAATACTAATTACATGAGCTTTAATCGTACTTTGACGTAGGAATGGGGTTCATTCCCGTCATGGTGTTAGAAACCCAAAAAACTTGGAGAAATTAAAAAAATGGTATGTAATATATTCACAGCACTCACAATGTACACAGTAATGACTCTGCAATTCATACAGGGGTTACATAGACTGATAACATATCTAAATATGATTGTAGATTCTTTTTTATAAGACCCATTGCTCCTACTGATATTGAAACTGTCTGGGTATCTTTATTCCACATTGCTCTCCTTTCTGCCTGCAAATCCTGATATTTTATGAATTTGTTTCTCTCTGTACGCAAGACACTGTAGTCACTGGGTGTAGCAATTTCAATGATCAATGCTACCTTTGTATTCTTTCTTGGAACACTATATCTGGTTTTCTAGCATCTATCCTTTGAACTGTTGATAATGGGTGATCCCATGTGGTATAAACTTCATCATTTTCTATGATGCTTTGTGGCTCATGTTTCCAGTGTTTTTCAGCCACTTCAATACTATAATGTTTGCGCAATCCCCAGTGCAACAATCTTGCCACATTTTTATGCCTTTCAGTATACAGTCCTTCTGCCATTATTATGTCACAACCAGCAATGACAAGTGCAACTGTTTCTAATTCGGTTTTACAAAACCTACATTTGTCTGTTTCTCCTACATGTTCAATAGACTTTGTAAACCACTATCTTGGCTGCCAATATTAACCTTTCATCTCTTGGTTTGAATTTGCCTGTCCTTAAACATTCCTGTGTTCGTTCTTGATCAACATGAGTTTTTCCAGAAGTTTTCTATAGCTGCAACTATATTTATGGTTTTTCCACATTTCTTGCCTTCTCTTCTGGTCCTTAACCTTATATTATTTCTTTTGTTTTTGACACATTCAATTGCTGTTTGATTTTTATCTACTTCTGGTTTGATTTCCATTCCTGCTTGATGCCGATATGCTTCTGCTAAATTAGGCAGAGAAGTCATCTTAGATTTATTCTCCTCATGTTTCAAAAAGTTCACTACATTTGGGTCTTGTGAGGTCAGCAGATATGTGTGGAGTCCCAAGTTTGCAAATCTATACATGTAATCAATTTCAAGGAGACCCATCTCTCCTTCAGAATGGGGAATATATAATCTTGGTATACACTGATTTTTATAAATCATTTGTTGAGCAGGAAGCATCCTTCTTGTTTTCCTATCTAATCTATCCAACACATTTTGGGGCTAATCAATCACTCCAAAACTGTAAGTTAGGACAGGAAGAGCAGATTGGTTTTAGCTTGGATTTTGTTCCTAGATGCGAATGGTGTTTTCAGAATTAATTTAAGTCTTCTAAAGTATTCCTTACTAAGTTTTATTCACATTTGTTCATGTTTTATTGTTGATCCTTCATCAATTCTCAAATATTTATACACTCCCTCTTGCTCAAGTTCTTTTAAATCACATTATTATCCCAAACTGATGTTTTCTTGGTGCTGCAGTTTTTGTGCTTTAAAGTTTGCTTTTGCACACTTATCAAGACCAAATGACATTCTTATATCATCTGAAAACATTTTGACAACCTTCAGCTGTGCTTTCAGTTCCTCATCTGATGAGCTATACAGTTTTATATCATTGACAAAGAGAAGATGAGAAGTCTTTACACTTTGTTGTTTTTTAGGAGCCAAATTGTAGCCATGGCCTAAGTTGTTAAGTAAACAGCTTAATGAGTTGATGGCAAGGCAGAATAGCAGTGGTGACAGAGAGTCATCCTGGAATATACCCCTTTGAATTTTTATCCCTTGGATAATAATCTGTCCTTTATCATAACTTAATTGCAAAGTAGTCTGCCACTGTTTCATTGTCACTGTAATGTAGTCAATCAATGTGGGGTGTTTCTTATACATTTTTAAGCACTCTTTTATTCATGAATGTGGGGTCCTATCAAATGCTTTTTTATAGTCAATCCACACCATACTTAAATTCTTCCCCTTTTTACAGTTCTCCAGTATGACTTTATTTAACAACAAATGATCCTTTGTTCCATATGGCTTTCTTTTATTGCCCTTTTGATTTACTGGCATAATTGGGTTTTCTTCTAAATGACTATAAACTCTGTTGGCATCAATTCCCATGTATAGTTTATATGTCGTCGGAAGGCAAGTTATTGATTTATAATTTTTAGGGTAGCTTGCAGTTTCACTCTTAAGGAAGGAACATTGTTTTGTCTGTTGTTAGCCAGGTTTGTTTTTGTTCAGGTTACGCATATACATAGTTCTTTCTCATGGCTAAATCCTTGTGCAAAAATGGTAATACTTTTAACCAAAAGTTAGGTAATGCATCTGGGCCTGTTGTTTTCTAATTAGAGGCTTTTCTTAAGTTTGTCTCAATCTCTCTGGCTGTTACTTCATCCCATTTCATATCCTGCACACTTTAAACTTATTCTTTTTTTAACTTCTTCTATCCAATTAGCATCTTTGTTATGTTCCACATTATCTTCATAGATACTTCTCCAAAATGTATCTACTTCCTCTTTTTTGGTGGTCTTTCAGTTCCTTTTACCTTATTTCCCAATTCTCTATAAAACTTTTTTGAGACATCAATAAGTTGCTTATTTTGCACTTTTCCTTTATATTTATCTGTATCTTCTAAGTTTTTCCACATGTGCTGAAATTTTTAATTTGTTATTTGCAATAGTGCATGATAGATCCTGGTCTGTTCTAATAATGTACATTGCTTTAATCACAACTATTTTTCTTAGTATTTTTGTTGATCTATTCCCTCTTCTATAGTCTTCTAAGAGTGACACTTCTTGTCTTAATTGCTTAATATTTTTCTCTATTCGATACTTCCATGATGGTATACAATTTATCCCCCTCCTTTCCCTCGCTACCCTGTGTTCTTGTGGTAGAACTTTATCAATTATTAATTTAGTAGCACAGTAATATATCCTGTTTAATTCTGTTATATCACATGGATCTCTATGGACAGTTCTAATTACTGCATTCATTTGTTTTATCAGACTTCTGACTTTCTGGGTTTTATTGACCTTCTGCAGTCTGTTTCTCTCATTGATCTTAATATATCTATTCATGTCTATTAAATCAAGCAATTCTCTTAGCTCATTTTTTTTCCAAACTGAAGGCACATCCCTTGTTTTCCATGGGTAGTCTATAGAAAGTTCTATAGCATCTTCCTGTGGGACCTTCTCTTCAATTTCATCCTGTGCCATCCATTACTCTTTCATATGGGAACTCACTGGCCAATTACTCCTCAACATTGACTGCATCAGAGTTTCCACAGTTTTCTGTTCCTTTCTTGCTGTCTAGCTTCAAGTGAATGTTTATTGTGAATGTGAATTTTCTGTGGAAGGCTCCAAAATATCTTGATAGGGCACCTGACCAACTGCTTCCTGTTCCACTATTTTCCCCTTAATTTGGATACCCATTGCTCTATCCTGTTGTGATTCTTTCTGCATTCAATTTTCTACACTGAATCCTTCACTTTGCTGGTACTCCATAACCTCAGTTTCTATTTCTTAAACTTTTCCATTACTAATCTCCTTTTCTACTTTTCCTCTTTGTCTTCTTATTTTTTGTATTGTAAAATTTTCCATGTTTGGATTGCTTTGCTGGTATTTCTCTCCAGATATATTTGGTGCTGCTCTTTATGAATGGGTTCATTTTGCTTTCTCCTTTGCATAAATATTACACCATAGTAAATTTCTTTTTTTTTCCCATTTCCATATTTCCTCTTCAGATGTTTCCTGATCTTCCTGTTTCTCATTACTTTGTGGACTCAATCCATCATGCTGTGATGTAACCTGTATTAGACCTTCTACACCAAATCATTCACTTTGCAGGCACTCCATCCCCTGGATTCAGGAAGCCTAAATTTCCATGCAGGAACAGTATAGGAGCTCTTGCATGGAAAATGGCCGATGAGAGCGATTCAGGATAGTGCTGTTTTCACGTGCAGAAGCAGCCCTACACTGTTCCAGCATGGAAAACCAGCAAACATGCAAATCACCTCATTTGCTGCTGAAAACCATGCAAATGAGGTGATTTAGTGATACAACAAGCTGCCAGGTCTCCGTGCTAGAACACTGTATTTGGAAAATAACTGAGTACATTTTTGCAACTGGCAAAACAGAGGCTTGACAGCTGAGGAAAAAGAATGTATTATGCACATTAGACATGCCAATGGCCAAATATAAGGCCATTGGCATTAAAGATTGATTAATTATTATAAAAATTAAACTTTTTTGGAGGAGACTGATCTCAGCCATTTAAGCATAGGGCAGCAGCGTACAAATGGGATCATGCCAAAAAAAAAAAAAATGTGAAAACTCAATTTTAAGTTAAATCTGCAGTTTGCCATTATAGTCAATGGCATGCAGAATGTAAACAATACCAGGGAGCACTGGTTGTGAAGGGGAAAGGGTCCATTTTCGTGCAGTAACTAATGACCTGCACACTGGGGTATGCAAACGAGGGGAGTTATACTGAATCACATATTTCTTCAAAGTGTCAGCTTGTACCTAATCGTGTAGGTGCAGCAAGTGCAAGTCTAAGAGCTGGATGACTTCATAAGGGTGTATGTCATGTTTGATGTAAGCTCATTGGAGCTCTGTGGTCTGTGTTTGTCCTTAGCTAAGCACAGCTAAGGAAGGAGGTATGTCAGATGTGCCTGAGCACTGTGCAGATAGTCTAAATGGGTGTGTGTGTCACGCACCAGGTTTTAAACAATAAACAAAAAAAAAGAGGAAATGTCAGCACTGTTTACATTTCAGCACCGGGTATATGCAGCATACCTCAAGGCTTAAATATGGAGGAACTGGGAAGGGAAAACAGCAGCAGGAAGGCAATCAAGGAGAACTAGCAAAGCTGGCAGGTGGAATGTATCGGAATCAGCCAATTACACAGGCAGCAGCCCAACACAGTAATAGAAACTATGCAAACACCTTTCAGATTAGCTTTCTCACAAACTCTACACCACCGGTGGACACAGACAGGGGATTTTTAACTGGAAAAACTAACTAAAAATGTTAGAGTCTGCTGCTGCTTTACTCCATCAATATGTACTAGAGACTGAGGGTGGTAAGGAGGAGAATGCTGACAACTGACCCACAGTGAGGAGGAGGAGAAGAGTATACAGACCCAGGGTAAACTACCAGGACCTACATGAGCTGGAGATAGTGGAGCACTATAGGGTGGACAGGGACATTCTACAGCAAATCGTCCAACTGTGCCATCCCTCACAAACAGAACCAACAGAGGGGAACACACCCCAGTGGATAACAAGGTGTGTATAGGCTTAAGAATACTAGCTACAGGTACCTTACAAAGACCAGCTGGGGATATCATGGGGATCTCACAGGCATCAGCATCCAAGGTACTCCAACAGTTCCTGGATGCCATGTCACCACATGCCAATGAGCACATATATTTCCCCAACACACATGAGGTGTTGGCGAGAAGTATGCATCTCTTCCACCACATAGCAGAATACCCTGAGGTAGTTGGTGCTATAGACTGAAAGAATAAAAAGTGGTGTGAGAGAGTGGCAAACAACAAGTGGCAAATAACACCAATAAACCAAAAACCAGTCTGAAGCCAATATCCTACAACCACAATATAAATTTATTAAATTTGGACTTAGTAAAATCTAAAATGGATTTATTAACCAGTATGTTTAGGGCTAGGGGTTACCCATTGAACTTTGTTAACAACATCAGGCACCAGGTGATAAGTGAATGGGGTTTTAGATTTAAGCCCTTACTTGGTGACAATGAGGTTAATATAACTCAAGTCCAACATCAAGACAGGGACTTTACACAGACGATGGTGTTAATATATGGGGAAACCTCATTTGGAGTTAGAAGTATTATCAAAAGCAATTGGACGATGTTCAAAGGGAACCCTGAACTTTTGACAGTGATAGGGGATGAGCCCTTTTTTACATACAGGGTCAATAGAAACCTGAAAGGTTTATTGGAAAACCAGGTCCAAAATAAAAAAGGTAACACAAAGGAGACTACCAAGTGTGGGGCTTGTGAATACTGTAAATGTATTATTGATACCCCATCAATTGTACTGGGACCCTACAATATTGTTGTCATCTTTAGTGCAGGTTCTTGCACCACCACGGGTTTGGTATACTTTGTTGTTTGCCAAGTGTGTGGGTTTTTCTATGTAGGGGAAACAGAAAGAAAGCTGAATAGGAAAATCTATGAACATATTTACAGTGTCACAAGGAAAGATGAAAATAATGCCCTGTATAAACATGTTTCCATGAATCAGGACCATTCCTTCCGGTTTGGTATTCTTGAGGTTGTTGTAAGGGACATTAGGGGAGGTGATTGGGCAAACCAACTGCTCAGAGCTGAAGTGAAATGGCAACTTAGTTTAAATGCCATCGTAGCTCCAGGGATTAATGATCACATTAGTATTAAGCCCAAATTTATGTATCGGGCATCTAAACTTTAAAAGCCACTCATTTTTATCCTTTTTGTGGTATTTATTTCAAATATTTTAAACAACACATTCATAATTTTATGCAAATTGTCCATGCCTAGTTTTAATTTCAATGTTTTAATGTGTTTAAATAGTTTTATATGTAGGTTTTTAGGAGGTTCTGTAAAACCACATTGTCACTTTAATTGCAAGGGCTGCTTTGTCTAATGAGAGTGAGCCTGTTATATAAAAGGGCTGTTTTACAAGCTTTAATTGTTCTGATGAAGTCTATTGATGAAAGCGTTTGACCTTTGGAGTACTGTGTGGAATTGTAGTTCGTGACTTTGTACTTTGAATTTTAATAAATTTATATTGTGGTCATAGGATATTGGCTTCAGAGTGGTTTTTGGTTTATTGGTGCTATAGACTGCATGCACATCCACATCAAAGCACCATCCAGTGAGTGGGGTAGGGTCTACATAAACCACAAGGGCTTCCCCTCCATCAACTGCCAGGTCATGTGCAATGTCCAGTGCATTATCATGAACGTGTGTGCTGGCAGCCCTGGAAGCTATCACAACTCCCATATCTGGCATTGCTCACAGCTGTCTCAGGGGTTTGCCAGAGGAGGCATGCCATATGGCCATCTAGTGGGTGATGCTGGCTATGCACTAGAGTCGTGGCTAATGATACCTATCAGAAATGCACACACACCCGAACAAGAACACCATAATGAGGCACATGCACAAACCAGGATCATTGTAGAGTGTGTCCTTAGAATGTTCAAGTCATGGTTCCACTGCCTTGATATATCCGGTGGAGCCTTGCAGTACTCTCCAGCTACATGTACACAAATGTTCATAGTATGTGCCATGCTACACAATATGATCCTGTGGAAACAGCTGCAGCAGTAACAGCATGGGGCAGGGCCACACAGCTCCTCACCATTGCCATGGCCAGCACAGGCACAGCGGGACTCAGAAGAGGAACATCCTGAGCCTGCCCCTGTCGGCAGAAGGAGGTGGAAGGAGGCATGCCCAGTATCCATAAGCCTTGATAAAGAGGCAACGCATATCACACACACTGACACTGTAGGGATCCAGAGACTGATACCTCTCCCTAACTTGCACATACAGTAAAAGGGATGCCAAACATGATGCTACTTGTACTTTACCATGTATACGGAGTGTACTACGTGCATCCGACATAGTCAGCTTTCCAGCACTGTACCCAGTACTGGCCCAGCAACAAGGTAAGTCACCCTTCCTATCAATTACTGAATGGAGTAGTATGTTCTCATAGTTGTATGTATGATATGGATGCAAGCATGCAAGGGAATTGGGTGGCTCAATGGGATAGCAGCAGACAGCTGACAGCTATATGGGACAGCAGGAAATCCATAACAAATATGGAATCTTTGTCTGATAAAATGCAATTAAAATCACCAACCATTATGACTTCACCTTTCATGTGCAATAGGCTATAGTGTCTAAATATTTTTTGCATCATTAGCTCCAACCCCTGAAATCCAATAAGAGTTAAGCAATGTATATAGTTTTCTGTTCCACTCAGTTAACGATGCTTAACATACCATTTCTATCAAAATAGGTATCTTTTACTTTAGGCATTACTGGTGAGTTCTGCCATAAAATGGGGGTGCCTCTTCTTTTAGCTTGAAGGCCAGAACACTGCTAAAAACAATGAAAGTTTATTTACATCTTTATTAAGTAAATCCCTCAGATTTACTATTCCTCCATGCAGGACTAGCTTAGTCCTGCATGGAGGTGGCCATTTAGGAGCAGGATGGCAGCACGCCATGCATAGTAAAGAGGAGCGCTGCCTGAGTTCCTAGTCTTACACGGAGCATGTAAGTGTGCAGGAGGCATGTCTGAGAGCAGAGCTCTCAGAATATACATGCCCCGGCAGAGAAGAACAGCAGAAAGGGGTAAGAAATGAGCGAGATGGCTCATAGGTGTCCGCATATCCCCACCAATAGCCCCCCTCTTGTACAACATCAAAAGTATACAGAAATAAAATGAACAAACCCGTGTTTTTTTTTTTTAATCTGGTGAAAGCTAACCATAAGTGCGCGGGTGTGCCCATCGCTTAGCTACGGTTAATGCAGCTTAAATGGCTGAAGAGGATGACAAGGAAGGTATATGCAAATGAAGCAGCATAGCAATGGTGTAGTGGGCAGAGCGTTTGCCTTATGAGCAGACATTTCTGGTTCAAGTCCCACTGCAGCACATTTAATTTTCCATGGCAAAGCATGTTATGACTAATATTTGTGTTGCATAACCCAATAAATAACATATATTTATGAACTGGAGCACTGCAGTAAATGCACATGTGAAGTGTCAGTATCATAATGAATAAAGAACTAGTAAGCAGGTTTAAACACCAATAAGCAGTAGTAAGCATATTTAAGCACTGGTAAGGGGGTTTAAGCCCTTTTGCATGGGGGTAAGCAATGCGCACACAGGTTAAGCAATCCTGAAGCTAACTTTCTGTAAATTTATGTAACCGGAGGTTAGCATGGCTTACCCTCACGCAAACCCACGGAAACCCACTTACAAATGCTCAAAAGTGCCTTAATCACTCTGTATCCAACAGCCCTTGTTCTGCCCATCAACAAAATATACAACCACGCAGGTCTTAAGCCCAGGATCCTATACACCATAGTCACAGTAGTGCCCTTATGCACTTCAGAGGCCAGTGTATGTAACAGTGGTATATGGCCCTGTATTATTTAGTCTGGGGGGAATGCACCATAAATAACCTAGGCTGTTACAACATGTGGGGGTATCAGGGGTGAGCTGCCTTAAGGTATCTGGATGTACATTACTATAAATTCACCTATATTTAAATTAATGACATAAATTAGGTTAATGCAGGCCTACTGCCTCCTATCATACAGACTATTCTGTTTGTCAGTGTGATTGTGATGGTGTCAGTTAACCCTTGTTATGTACCAGTTTCATCCCATTATGTCAACTGAGGTCTTTGCCACCTAGTGATTGTGTACAGAGTGTAGATAGAGGCTGCTGAATTATACACCTGCATTACTTACTGTTGGTTGTTTGGTATCCTGTGGAACAGTCTATCTTTAAAACTAAACAAATGGTGCCCAAGGTGCTCAAATTAAACCAGATAACCAAAAAGAGCACAACGTTGCGGTTCCACAGAAAAGGATTATTGACACAAAAACCACAGGTTAAGCGCTTTCATCAAATAGTATGACTTACTCAGAACAAATAAATGTAAAAATGTTAAAGCTTAAATAACAACCAGTTTGAATTCATTGGTTAAAAGTTAACCAATGCAATGCGATAAATATCCCATCTCATGAATATTAAAGTGCAAATATTAAATAATTAATTGATTCAAAAAGAATTCCATCAACAAAAAATGTATAAAATATGAAAACACATAAATATATATACACACATATATGTTTTGCTTAATGGGTGGATGAAAATGGTGCATGTTTAAAAATCATACAATAAAGTTAAAATATATGTTAAGATATAATATTTATCCAATAATTAATAAAACACATGGGTTAAACTAATTCTGCCTTCTCGTTCAATATAGGCATTATGGAAAGGTATTCATTAATACCTGGTGGGTGATCAGCAGCTAGTCTGAGTTGCCACGTCAACTCTTTTTTATTTAGCATATTCTGCCAATCGCCCCCCCCTCACGTCCACTATAACAAAATCAAGTATTCCAAACTTAAAACAATTGAAGTTCTTACACAATGTACTGTGTTTGTATAATGCGTTGGTATTTTTTTCATTCTTAATGTCATAGAGGTGCTCATATATCCTATTCTTCAGCATCCTCTCCGTCTTTCCAATGTAAAAAGACGGACAGGTGCTGCATTTGGCAATATATACTAATTTGCTGGAACAACAGTTGCCATTTTTTAAAAAAATGTGACTTCTGTTTTGATTGTCAATAGTCATATCAGTTTCCAGCAATATATAAGAGCAATAATGGCATCTACCACAAGGCTTACTACCACATAAAGTCTCCTGCTTTTTATTTGAAGTTCTAGTGGTTTCTACCAAGGATTTAATATTACTACCTACTTTAGTGGAGAAAATGGGTTTATCACCAAGAATGCGGATTATTTCAGGGTTGGTTCTAAAAATATTCCAATTTTTTACCAAAGTTCCTTTCACCTGGGAATATAAAGGACTAAACTGTACTACACATGCTTGTTGAAAATAGGTGGTACTCTGGATTTTCTCTTTCTTAACTGTATTGTCAAAATTATCTTCACTGGCACCCAATAAGGGTTTATAAATGGTTCCCCATTAACTAACAACCTCTTCAAGTATTGGATCAATAAGCTGGCCAGGATAACCTCTCTCAACTCTGCTATCACATCATTCTTATTTTTATTGTGTGGAAGGGAAGTGCAGAGGAAATACCACAATTTGTGGAATATATAAATCAGACTACAAGTTATTTGAAGTTCACTTTTCAGTGTCATCAGCAGGAAATCAATTTCCTCGATGTTCTGAGGAAGTCATACTATTTGATGAAAGCGCTTAACCTGTGTTTTTTTTGTCAATAAACCTTTTCTGTGGACCCGCAACGTTGTGCACTTTTTGGTTATCTGGTTTAATTTGAGCACCTTGGGCACCATTTGTTTAGTTTTGTTGGTATCTGGTGGTTGTTGCAATGGGGTCCCCAGATTCGTTTACTCTCTCCCCTATTATGGATTCTAGGCAGCCGGAGATCTTAGCCTTGAAGAAGGAAGTGGCTGACCTCAAGGGAAAGCTTACTAAATTAATTGAACTATTTTCGCAAAGCAAAAAGGATTCTGACTGTCTTTTTCCTTCTTCTCCTTTCACTCCTGATGGTCTTAAAAGGGGAGATGGCATTGGTAACAGCAATGTGAATTCTAGTATTCAAGAGGATTATGCTGGTCATAGCCACTTTAAGAGAGCATGTGATGTCATCACGACAGCGCAAATTCATGATGGAGGTGAACGAAAGGGTTCTACATCTCACGCTAGTCAAATTATACATTTGGAAGACGAGCAGGGTGTTTTCCAGCACAAACGCCCTTTTAAAAGTAATTGTGTTGTGCAATTTGAAGCGGGGATTGAGCCGACCATTGTGGAGATTCCCAGCAGCCAAACAACACAGTGCCAGGAGCGTTCTATCTTAATTTCCAATACAGGTACTGTTTCCAAACCCTTGCTTGACAAAACTAGTGCTATTTATGATTTTAGTAGTTCCAACCAACCTCTTGTTCGAAGTGGTGGTGTGGATAAACAACATTTGTGTGAAAAAAGTTCCTGCAAAGATAATAGCAGGCCTATTTCAAATCGTTTTACCAACAACCATTATGAACTTGGTGAAGGAAGATGTTACATCAACAACAGTTCAAGGGGAGCAATGCATACTTGCAATGATAATGGTTATGTTAAAAATACTGCTGACAGTTATGGCAAGTTAATACAGAGGCATTTTTCCTTTCAAGATGCTGGTTCTAAATTTTGTAATACAAGTTTTGTTAACAGAATTACTGAACAGGCTGATTATGCATCTTTAAGGGAAATGATCTTTGCCTTTGAAAAGAAACTGTTTAAATTCAAATTGTGTGAAATGGAAATTTGTTATTTAAACTAATGTATTAAACAGGAGTTAGTACCACAAGGTTTGAGAGTGTTCAAGTTCCCTTATGGTATCTACTATGATAGTGTGACTTTTAAGAGTTTTTCTGAAATGTTTGACAAGTGGGGATTGGAATTATTGACTAAAACTGTGGCTTCTTATGAGTCAATGGTTAATGTATTAAGGGAAGAAGTGAATATATTAAATGAAAAAATAAACACCGATTTACTATTTTCACAATATGAAAATTTGTATTATAAAATTATTAGCAGGGTGGATCAAAAATGTGGCAATATTTTCAAGAAAAATGTTAGGAAAATGAAAAGGGATAACAAGCAGTATAAGTTGCATAAGATATATCCTACTGACAAATTGTTTTTTTACACGCAACAAGCGCAGGAGTATGGGATTAGTGGAGTGGAGGATAGATCAAAATCTAACTCAAACATGAATGTTGAAATGTATGAAAGTAATCATGGTGAAAATGAGTCTGAATGTTTTGTAGACACTCAGGATTTTCAAATTCCTCGACGATCAGAAAGAATAGCCAAACGCAGACCAGGGATGAACAAGACCTACAGCAGGGTAGTGAAGCAGAACTACAATTACAACCAATGGTAGATGATGTAGTACAGATACAATGTTTTGATAACATTAAATACAGTTTACATGGTTTTAATATATACAATTATTCTAATTTTCCTATCACTAAAGAATTATTTTCCTTATTTTCTAAGGGGTTTAAATTTGTTCCTACCTATGTACCAGACATAGCTTCGGTAATGATTGATTTACAATTATATTTAAGGAAATTAAATTTGAACCTTATTTTTTCAGAAAAATTGAGCAAAGGTGGACCCAATGATACTCTCAAGAGAAGTAGTATGTTCAACCCACCCTTGCACCCCCTAATTGCGGCATTTGAGAAACTAGTTAAAGAAGACCTGTACAAGGCTTGGGGGGAAAAAGGAAGGTGTTTAACAATTTAAATTCTGACGAAAAAAATCTCTTGGAGAGTCTTAGGCAAAACAAGGGTGTAAGAATTATGACACCTGACAAAGGGGGAGGGGTGGTTATCTATAGTACCGAAGATTATAATAATGATATGCAAAACATATTATTTCAAGAGGATAGTTATTCCCTATGTTCTAAAAATGAAATTAACATTTCTTACTGTAGGATGGACAGTTATTTATATGAATACTTGTTAGATCAGAGAATTTCTAAGGAAGAATATAATTTTTTATTAAAAAAATTTCCAACAATTCCCAAGGTACATAAAAATCTCAAGAAGCCACCTTTTAGACCCATAGTCGCAGCTGCAGGTTCTAAGACCCACAACCTAGCGGTTTATGTGGATAAAAAACTGAAACATATTATTAATAAATTTCCACATTTATTAAAAGATTCTTGGGACTTTTTAGGTCAAATAAAGCACGACTTGTGGTCAGTTGGTTGTTGGTTTCTCACTATTGATGTGCAAGAGCTTTTTTCTTGTATTCCGAAATTAGAAGGGTTAAGCCTATTTGAGGAAGTTCTCTTTTCTTATTCCTCCTTAAAATCTGATGAAGTGTTACTTTTATGTGAATTAATGAGTTTGATTTTGGAGAATAACTATATATTCTTTGGGGGTGAATATTTTAAACAACTCAAAGGGGTTGCTATGGGTGCTGCCTGTGCCCCCTTATATGCCAACCTGTTTTTTTTGGGATGGGAACAAAAATATATTTTCCAACAAAATACAAAATTCCTTTTCGTGCATTGCATACTACGGTATATTTTTGGACGATATTTTTATTGTGTGGAAGGGAAGTGCAGAGGAAATTCCACAATTTGTGGAATATATAAATCAGGCTACAAGTTATTTGAAGTTCACTTTTCAGTGTCATCAGCAGGAAATCAATTTCCTCGATGTTCAGATTTTCAAAAAGCAAAATAGTTTCCACTCCAAAATCTACCAAAAAACTACCTTTTGCAATGCATATTTACATTATACTAGCCATCACCCTATTTATCAAAAAAGAAGTATTGTAAAGGGCCAGGCTGTTAGAATAGCCAGAATGACTACCATGAAGAATGATGTGATAGCAGAGTTCAAGAACTTAAGGACTATGTTTCTCGAGAGAGGTTATCCTGGCCAGCTTATTGATCCAATACTTGAAGAGGTTGTTAGTAAATGGGGAACCATTTATAAACTCTTATTGGGTGCCAGTGAAGATAATTTTGACAATACAGTTAAGAAAGAGAAAATCCAGAGTACCACCTATTTTCAACAAGCATGTGTAGTACAGTTTAGTCCTTTATATTCCCAGGTGAAAGGAACTTTGGTAAAAAATTGGAATATTTTTAGAACCAACCCTGAAATAATCCGTATTCTTGGTGATAAACCCATTTTCTCCACTAAAGTAGGTAGTAATATTAAATCCTTGGTAGAAACCACTAGAACTTCAAATAAAAAGCAGGAGACTTTATGTGGTAGTAAGCCTTGTGGTAGATGCCATTATTGCTCTTATATATTGCTGGAAACTGATATGACTATTGACAATCAAAACAGAAGTCACATTTTTTTAAAAAATGGCAACTGTTGTTCCAGCAAATTAGTATATATTGCCAAATGCAGCACCTGTCCGTCTTTTTACATTGGAAAGACAGAGAGGATGCTGAAGAATAGGATATATGCGCACCTCTATGACATTAAGAATGAAAAAAATACCAACGCATTATACAAACACAGTACATTGTGTAAGAACTTCAATTGTTTTAAGTTTGGAATACTTGATTTTGTTATAGTGGATGTGAGGGGGGGCGATTGGCAGAATATGCTAAATAAAAAAGAGTTGATGTGGCAACTCAGACAAGCTGCTGATCACCCACCAGGTATTAATGAATACCTTTCCATAATGCCTATATTGAAAGAGAAGGCAGGATTAGTTTAACCCATGTGTTTTATTAATTATTGGATAAATATTATATCTTAACATATATTTTAACTTTATTGTATGATTTTTAAACATGCACCTTTTTCATCCACCCATTAAGCAAAACATATATGTGTGTATATATATTTATGTGTTTTCATATTTTATACATTTTTTGTTGATGGAATTCTTTTTGAATCAATTATTATTTAATATTTGTACTTTAATATTCATGAGATGGGATATTTTTTGCATTGCATTGGTTAACTTTTAACCAATTAATTCAAACTGGTTGTTATTTAAGCTTTAACATTTTTACATGTATTTGTTCTGAGGAAGTCATACTATTTGATGAAAGCACTTAATCTGTGGTTTTTGTGTCAATAAACCTTTTCTGTGGACCCGCAATGCTGTGCTCTTTTTGGTTGCCCAGTCTATATTTACTATTGTACTATTTGAAGGGCTTGGCCTGGACAGCAACATTTGTAAAACTTTCTAAACTACTGTATTAGTATAACTGTTTCACAGTTGCATTACTCTGTTTATATGGATGTCAGTGTCTGAACAGCTATATGACATGGCATACACAACTGTAATAATGCACAAATAAAGGTTTTCCATGCAAACCTGTATTTGGTGTTATATCCTATGACCTCTCTGTGGGTATATGTTGCAGGTAATGATTGTCATTTGTATAGGTGACTCATACAATGTCCAGTTGTTAAGGTGTTAACTGTAGGCATAGTGGATGTTCCATGTTGTGTGCACCTTTTCCATATGTATCTTACTATACATATCTCTGCGTGTGTATGTGTAGTCACACACACACACACACATATATATATATATATATATATATATATATATATATATATATATATATGCATATATGTGTGTATATATGCATCCTAGGAATGTTGAAAGCTTCCACATTGTACATTACCTATGGGAGCCAGACTGTACTGCATGATATGTTACCAATACCAGCCTGACATCATACAGGTGGAATGGAGTACTGTTAACATCTTGTGCCCATGTCATGTCAGGTGCTGGTTATGGGATCTGCAACACTTGGTAGTGTATTGCAGGGCGGACGTGTTTGGCTATGGGGGGTATACCTATTCGTACAAGACTTATATTCTTTGGGTCCTTTCAACCCCATTAACAGTGCATGTGGGCATATATGCTTTTGTTATTTCCCATTGATATCTACAGATGTATGTCCATATATACCTTTATAGATATATATATATCTACTTCCATAAATATATTATAACTTGCTGTATATATTTAGACATATAGATGTAGACATAGATATCTATAGATGTAGGCATGTGTATGTATATATGTTTATTTCTCTCTCTCTCTCTATAGATATATATATATATATATATATATATATATATATATATATATATATAGATATATAAATATATATATATACATATGTGTGTGTGTATATATATCTACATATATAGATATGTTGTATCTGTTTAGATATTAATATATTTACACACACATACATCTACATGTTGGAATACATTCTCTCTACTGTTGAATGACTGGGTTCGATGATATGATTGTGAATACATCCAGGTTATGTATATCTGACATGGCTTAGTGGTAAATTACTTTGCCTATGGTGTGCAAGTTTCAAGGTTTGAGCCTTGCCAAGGATGTTTAGTTTGTTGCTGGGCAGAACAAGGGCCATTAGATACAGAGGGATTAAGGCACTTTTGAGCTGTTGTAAGTGGGTTTGCGCAGGTTTGTGCAAAGGTAATTACTGCTAACTTCAGGTTACAGTTTCTTATACTCAGCGTCTAATTTGCTTAACCAGTGTAGGCATTGCTTACCTCCATGCAATCAGGCTTATACCTGCTTACTGCTGCTTAAAATTGCTTACTCCCGCTTACTCCTGCTCCAGTTTCTTTTATAGAAAAGAAAAAGGAGTTGATAGGAAAGTGGTGGAAAAAAGGGCACAAAGAGGGAAAGACAGTTTGGAAAATAGCCAGGGATGTGCAGAAAGGGTGTAGGGAAGGTTTATAGCTTCACATTTCTTCTACAGCAACAGCTGTGCATATACACTGAACTTGGAGGAAGATTTGGACACTCAAACCCCTGGGAGGGTGTGAGGACAACAATAATAAGTTGTGATGCCAATTAGACTGGATTGCATGTGTCCAGTGGACACATATGTGAAATGGACAGCTATGTAGGGGGCGAGATTTTGTTTTGGAACAGATTGCACTTTTGTTCAGGTGAGAGTGGGATGTAGGGGAGGGGTAGTAGGTATATTTGAGGAGGTAGGTAAGTAGTGTGCCAGCATTGTTCTCATAGATGAGTGTGAATCAGTTGTATTTCCTATTTGCTGCCTATATGTCTGGGATCATCCCACTGATTTCCCAGGGGGGACAGATTGATAGGCACCAGATATGGGACACTTTACTGGACATTCTGGACATATCTGTACAGTTCTGGGATATGATTATGTATGCAGACTACTACCACTGGCAGGATTCATACCATGGCTGTGTGTGCTAAAAAAACAACAGTTCACATCTCAGTTGCATGTGCTATTTGGGTTTTGTTGTCTGCATTTACCCTTTTTTCTGTCTATGTGTCTCTCAGTTGTACTAAATAGCCTCTGGGGATTTCACCAGACATATAAAAGCATTCTTACACATTCAATTTATGTTGCTCAGTGTGGGTAACAGTGCTTAATACAATAGTACTATTACATGATTGCAAATCTACATTACTGTATCATACCAGAGTATACATATGCAGTCCAACAGTTATACCTTTATTGTCAGGCTATTATGCTTTTATTTATATACGAACTATATGAGACTCATCCTGCCATATTCTCCAGTGTATGCAGTACTTGCCTTGAACAATACATGTTTTATACAGGCAATTGATTTACTACTACTTTTAGTTTTATTTCCTATGACAGTAAATGCATGAGTATTACTGACCTGCCTTGCATCGTAACCTCACCAGGCAACTGACGTGGGCCTCTTGGTTCGCAGCCCACCCCACTGCAGCTGTGGAGAACATAAGAGGAATATTTAACCATATCTATCCATGATATAAATGAGATGACAATTATTACACACATAGTGGGGTGATACTTACACACAACTGGAACATCCCCTGTCACTCTAGCCTCTTGGATCCACTGCTCCAAGAGGTCTCTCTTTCACTGCTTAAGCTTGGCCTAGTGATGCCTGACCTGCTCACCAGTTCGGGGTATGCAAGTTGTACTGGTGAGGTCACGGGAGAGGCTGTCCCAGGCCTCCTCCTTATATTGGGAGCCCTGCTACTGGCCCTGCAGCAGTCTCAGATCATGGTCTTTGACAAGGAGTCCTGCCATGAATCTGGACTTCTGGATGCACCAGCGCTGTGCCCAAAAGTGCACATTTTCTCCCCTTCCTGACATGGTGCCTGCAAGGGGAAGCTACAACCAGTTATGAAATATATTCCCGCCTCTTGGATTTAAGTAAGGCCAATTTCCCACACTTTTCCGTGATTGGCCAGTTTTAAAAAGGCTAGGCTATGGGCGTACCTGCTTAACTAGGGTTGGCATTGTTTAAAGGGGTATACATATGGGCACACTGAGTTAGCTAACTTACACAATGATTACACCTCCTAAGCTGGCCTGTGCAATGCTTAGCATTGCTTACATTAGACTTTGCATTATAATGTATTTTTTGGCATTGATTTATTATGCATTACACCTTATATGTATGCCTGGTATTCATGATTCATGTGTAAGTACACTGTATGGGGTCCTTGTATTTTACTGGGGACTTCAACACTCCATTACAATTACGCCTGACTTCTGGGCTTACTGCTGTACTCCAGTTCACATATTTATGTTATGTAGTGGGTTAAGGCATATATGTCTGTGTACTGATTCCTTTCACAGGTTCAGTTTGATTTTACTATGGTGAAGACTTTTTTGCTGATACCTCATTCTTCTGTACTTCCGTGATAGCTTAGTGGTTCACTACTGTGACTATGGTGTATAGGATCCTGGGCTCAAGACCTGCATGGTTATATATTTTGTTGGTGGGCAGAACAAGGGCTGTTGGATACAGAGTGATTAAGGCACTTTTGAGCATTTGTAAGTGGGTTTCCATGGGTTTGCTCGAGGGTAAGCAATGCTAACCTCCGGTTACATAAGTTTACAGAAAGATAGTTTCAGGATTGTTTAACCTGTGTGCGCATTGCTTACCCCCATGCAAAAGGGCTTAAACCTGCTTACTAGTGCTTAAATATGCTTACTACTGCTTATTGGTGTTTAAACCTGCTTACTAGTTCTTTATTCATTATGATACTGACACTTCACATGTGCATTTACTGCAGTGCTCCAATTCATAAATATATGTTATTTATTGGGTTATGCAACATAAATATTAGTCATAACATGCTTTGCCATGGAAAATTAAATGTACTGCAGTGGGACTTGAACCAGGAATGTCTGCTCGTAAGGCAAATGCTCTGCCCACTACACCATTGCTATGCTGCTTCATTTGCATATATCTTCCTTGTTATCCTCTTCAGCCATTTAAGCTGCATTAATTGTAGCTAAGCGATGGGCACACCCGCGCACCTATGGTTGGCTTTCACCGGATTTAAAAAAAAAAAAAACACGGGTTTGTTCATTTTATTTCTGTACACTTTTGATGTTGTACAAGAGGGGGGCTATTGGTGGGGATATGCGGACACCTATGAGCCATCTCGCTCATTTCTTACCCCTTTCTGCTGTTCTTCACTGCGGGGGCATGTATATTCTGAGAACTCTGCTCTCAGACACACCCACTGCACTCTTACATGCTCCATGTAAGATTAGGAGCTCAGGCAGTGCACCTCATTACTATGCATGGCGTGCTGCTGTCCTGCTCCTAAATGGTCACCTCCATGCAGGACTAAGCTAGTCCTGCATGGAGGAATAGTAAATCTGAGGGATTTACTTAATAAAGATGTAAATAAACTTTCATTGATTTTAGCAGTGTTCTGGCCTTCAAGCTAAAAGAAGAGGCACCCTCATTTTATGGCAGACCTCACCAGTAATGCCTAAAGTAAAAGATACCTATTTTGATAGAAATGGTATGTTAAGCATCGTTAACTGAGTGGAACAGAAAACTATATACATTGCTTAACTCTTATTGGATTTCAGGGGTTGGAGCTAATGATGCAAAAAATATTTAGACACTATAGCCTATTGCACATGTAAGGTGAAGTCATAATGGTTGGTGATTTTAATTGCATTTTATCAGACAAAGATTCCATTGCAGACAGAAAGCTGGAAATCATATCTTTAGTCAAACACTTAATGAATTTTGTAAATCTAAAGAATTTAAATTTTATATATATATATATATATATATATATATATATATATATATATAGATCTATATATATATAAGCTAAGGAAAACAAACTCTCTTCAATTTACCCATTATTCATATAGATATCAAACACAAACTACTAGTGATAATTGTTTTTGTCTCAATCTGTTATCACATATTAGAGAAGTGTCAATAGTTTCATGGCCATTATTGGACCAAAATGCTATAATCTTTAATATTATTTTTAAAAACTAAAAATTAAATACATCACAGGAGATTACCAGTGTACATTATTTAAAGAAAGGGATTCAAGGATTGTTATATTAAGGAGATCAACAATTTCCTAGAAATAAAAATGAATGTTGAAGTATCTAAGGTTACCCTGTGGAATTCCCTAAAGATTTACATAATTGAAAGAGTTGCAAGCTGGTATATTAATAATGCAAGAGAATAGGACAAAGAAATGAATACACTCCAGGCCAAAATAGGCAAACTACAGGTAAGTCTAAAACTAAATGACATTTTCGGTCAGTATATGATTTTAAGAAACTTAAATACAAAAATGTTGAAATTCTAAATCATAAAGTTTCAATAAACCTGGAAAAAAACTTAAATTTCAGGCGTATTCAGTAAATCCTTTAAGCTTGCTTAAACTTGCTCTTAGATAAAAGAATATGAATAAACCAAATCATATCAAAGAAATTATAACATATAAATAATAAAAAAGTAGAACAAATATTAAAGGTATTCTTGAAGGCTTTTTAATATTTTATGAAAATATAAATAAGAATACAAATAACCTATATCATTTTATAGTTGAAACTTTTCCAATGGAAAATAGAAATAATAATATAAATGAACACATAAAAATATAGACAGGCCATTCACTTTAACATAAATAAAAGATCAAATAAAAATGTAAAAAATAAGGCACCAGGCTTAGATGGTCTTATACTAGAACTATATAAACTAATACTGGATGATGCAGTTAAAATATTATATAAGATCTATAGCGAAATGAAAATGGCTGCTGAAGTTCCCCCATCATGGAAATATTCCCTTAGATCACCTATTTTATAATAAGATAAGTATCCTACAAAGTATTCATCATATAGACCCATTTCACTTTTAAATGTGGACTATATGCCGTTCAAGTCCATTTTAGGTAATGGAATTAATGTACTTATACCCAAACTAATTAAACATGATCAAACTGGATTTATTTTAAATGGACAAGTATGGGATAATATGATAAGAATACATACATTAATAAATTATACAAATAAAAATTAAAAAATAACTTTATGTCATTAGTTTTGATTTAGATAAGGCTTTTGGCTGAGTTAATTGGTTGTATCTGTTTAAGAACTTAAAGTGTATAATTTCTCACCTGAGCTAATTACTTTAATTTCTAAGTTATAAAATAACTCTGGTGCTTTTGTTAAAATAGGTTATTTTCTTTCTAATTCCTTTAAATTACAAAACAACACAAAACATGGCTGTCCATTATCACCTTTACATTTTGCATTAGCTATAGAACCCCTTGCTAATACCCTTAGACCCAATAAAAACATTAAATGGTATCGAAATAAGAGAAGATTTTGAACTAAAGATTCAACTCTTTGATGGTGATATTTTACTAACTATAGGAAATATAGAAAATTCATTACAACATATAATTAGTTCTATGAATCAGTTTGGAGAAATCTTGAACTTAAGATTTAATAATAATAAAACAAGTACATTATAAAATAATTTAAAACAATTAAAAAAAATCACACCAAAAATATTCTGAGTTCAACTGGAATAGCAATCAAATGAAATACCTTGGTATAACCATTATGCATAAGAGTAAAGAAATGATGCAAACAAACTTTCAACAGGTTGTTGATAAAATTTTAAGTTTAGTTGCAAACTGGAACAATTTCTTCTTTACCATAGAAAAACCATTAATGCTAATTAAGGTGGTAAGGCTCCCTAAATTATTGTTTGTCTTACAATCTTTAGTGCTATGTCCTCCAACAAAACTAATGAAGAAGACAACTTAATACTCTACTTATTTTTTTGGCATCCTAATAAACCAAGAGTTTAATTTGATTGGCACAGAAAAGGTTGGGATAATGGTGGAATAGGATTCCCTGATATTCAGTTATATGCTACTTCATCAACTGGAAAAGTTATAATGTTGTGGATAAATTAATCTTATGATTCAAAATGAAAACAAGTATATCAAGAAATGTTATTAGTAAATAATACATTTATCACAACCAGTCATAGACAAATAGTCCTTTATAGTTTCATCTGGTTATTAAAAGATTTTTGTGTAAATGGAATTACATTATTTTCTCACATTCCCTATCTTAATAACATCATTTCTGTTTCCAAAAGTTCACATATTCTAACCATTATATTAAAGATTTAATATTTCTATGTTTCCAATTGCATATGCAAATGACTACTTAAAAACTCATAACTTCAAAAAGAAATGCTAGTATTGAAGCAACAAAGTAACTTTATTTATTGGCATCAAATATATATAATGGTTTACCTTCATAATATTGCAGCCCAGTTTATTGAATCTGAAAATGGAGAGATGAAAACATTGTAACTGCAGAAGCTTGAAGTCCTGGAACAGCATCTTTCCTTTCCTGGAAAATAACAACTTGGCCCCCAACAAAATAAAACACAACTGTAACAAATTACAACCATCAAATTGGAAGGCTTCACCCCTCCACACCCCCTACTTAAATATGCCAGCTCAGAGATCACACTACAGTGGAGAAAGGGCAAAGTTCACCTTGGTGGCCAAGTAGTCACTTTCCTGGAGAGTAAAGACGATGTGCTAGGACTTCATACCTCTGCAGTTATGATGGTTTTGTCTCACCATTTTTGGAGTTAATGAACTGGGCGGAGATTTTATGAATGGGAACTATATATACTTTGGTTAATTTTACAAATATTTAGAGACTTTGTGAACACAGAGGTAAATAAGATATTTAACCTAGATAAGAAATTGTTTCACAGATTATTAGAATTCTTAATATATAGCAATAATAATTCAATAAAAATAAATCATATTTATCACAATTTTATAACATTGCTAAATTGGATTTCACATTTGTAGACACTTTCTATTAGACCTATTCCTCAAAAATTAATAATGATTTCTCTGACAAAAACAAGAAATTAACATTAAAAACTACAGATAAAACCACATCTTCATTATACTGGAAATTCTTACACAGAGCTTTGGTCACTCCTAACAAAATTACAATTATGTATAAATCAAATAGAATTAAATGCTTGAGATGTGATTCTGATATAATACCTGATTGAATACATATGGTATATGAATGTGAAGTCATCTTCATAGGTTCACAGGTTCATAGGTTGGTACTAGGCTATTGGCCCTAGGGCCTATACAAGCCTAGCCATAACAATTCTCTGGCTATTTCTTCCCACAGTATTTACTTCTCTGGACTGCTGTCTAGCAGGGTGACTGACGTGATCCTCAGGGTGAATTTCCTATCTCCCATCCAATCATCAAGGTTCCTTTTGAAGATGGCCAAAGAGGCTTGGCATGTATAGGCAGTCTATTCCAGAGTCTGGGGAGTCTCTGGGTCAGGAACCTATCCCTCCAGCATGTTTTGTTCATTGTGATGACAAGGTTTAGATCCCTGGAGTGTGTGTCACTGAGGGATTGGGATTTCTTTAAGTGCAGCATGTACAACAGCTCTGGGTTTGACATGGTCTTGTTTGTTAAGCAGAGATTGCCTCTGAGTAGTTGATATGCAACAGAGTATAGGTAGAGTTTTTTTTAGATGGCCAGCATAGGCCATCTGCTTTAGGCCTGTGATTCTTTTAGTGAGGTATTTCTGTGGCCTTTCCAGATGTTGAAGATGTCTTGAGAGGTACATACCAAATGGAGCATTGTATTCTATAATGGGTCTAATGAGGGGTGAGTACAGTGGGACAATGACCTCCTTTTGTCTGGATGAAAAGCCCTTAGTGATGAGGTGTGCCACATAGAAGGATTTCCTGACTGTTGTGGCGATGTAGTTATTGAAGGTGAGACCACTGTCCACCTGTGTCCCTAAGTTTCTTATCACACTTTCAGTGTTTAGTGTACTGTCACCTATTGTTACACAACGTACCATGTTGCTAATATTTTCCAGTAGTTTTCAGTCTGGAGTGAATAACATTTTTTTTTCATTATTTTTTGATTGGTTGCTGTTACTGTTATTTATTTTTATCAGTTACTATTGTACTCAAGCTTTTCTCCATGGGGGCTATGCATTAGACTGCTGGACTTCCCAGCTAACAAACTCAAATAATAGGTAAATACATTGAGTTGCTTGTATTATCCACAAGATGTCTTTAAATTACAGGTACAACATTAGAGTAAACAAAAATGACACATCATAAAGCGTATTTGGGAGAATCTGGCTGCATAAGCTATATACCACAATGCTATAGCCCAGGGTTGTAGTTTGTCATGTGAAACTTTAATTTGTCCAGATATGAAAGGTAGTTTAAAAAGGGGGATATATGGTCAAAAATAATTAGGTTGATTAAGACCACCTTTATTTTTTGGATCCATTTATTTGTTCATTGCTGTCTGAGGCATTTTTTTTCATTCCAAATAAATAAGGAAAATTATTTGTTGATTGTTTTAAAATTATCCGCCAATATTCTTGAACTGAAGTCATGTTATTTATACAGTAAAACATTTTAGGAAAATATTCTTTTTTGTAACAGAAACATTTGAGAGAAGATTAAACTTAATTTTACTTCATCTTGCTTTTTGTATTTCATATTATTTATAGCAATCCAAAGAAATACTAATAGAAAGTAATGTTGTCTGGATGGTGCTTACTGCTTATGTACTTGATATCTTTCTGCTAAACTGTAAGATTCTGACAACTTGGAGATTTATTTGGGATTGACAGGAAAATGTATACTTTCATAAATTCAGTTTATTGTTTAAAACAGAGCTATCATTTTTTTATCAAATTTAAAAAGCCCAAAACATAAATGCTTGGGGTTGCTTAAGCAAATAAAAATGTCATGAGCAAATTAGGTCATTTTAATGTTTAGATTTGCATTATATGTCAATAATTAATGGATGCAGATTAATTTCTTGGAGGAAAACTGCAAGTAATAAAATAAAAAGATAAGGTGATATTAGGGAGAACTCTAAAAGGAGCAGGTAGCAATCTTTGTGGAAAATATAGTAAGACCATTTTTTGAAATTTATATTGAAACTGAAATTATTTTCACAATCAGCTCCTATCACCTCATCCAAGAGGTGCATAAGTGGAACCCCTGGGGTGAACTTATGGCTACCCATCCAATCGTCCATATTGTGTTTGAAGAGGGCCAATGAGGTACTCTGCTTGACATGAAGTGGGTGTCTGTTCCAAAGGTGTGATAACCTCTTTGAGACAAATCTGTGCCTCCAGCAGGTCCTATTAATGTCACACACCAGGTTAAGGCCATTAGAGCAAGTCATCTGTGTACCATTTGACATACACATATGCAACATTTCCAATAAGGTAGGGTCAAAGATTGCCTTATATGCAAGGCAGAGATCACCTTTCAGCAGTCTACATGAAGCAGAATAAAGTGACAGTGATTTCAGATGGTCCTCATAGGACAGATGCTGAAGACCTTGAATTTTCCTTGTGAGGAAACTTTGTGGTCTCTCCAGTTGCTGCAGGTGCTTTGAAAGGTATATACCAAAAGGGGCATTGTATTCAAATATTGGGCCTATATTATGTTGTCAAAAGGGCTGTTCATCGAACACCCTTTCATCAGCATGTAAATACTGAAACAACCAAAACTTTGAACTGCCAAATAAACATTTTTTCCCCATGGGAAAAAAATCACTTGGCCAACAAAAAAATGAAACAAACTATCAAACCCTATGAAGTGGGGGGCTTCACCCACCACACCCCCCGATGTGAGGGACTGTGCCCCCCCACTCCACCTAATTAAATATACCAACTCTGAGATTGCGCTACGGTGGAAGAAAGTGCAAATTTCCGATAATGGCCAAGAGATTTTTTTTCCCCCTGGGAAAACAAAAAACGACCATTCGAAGTTTTGGTAGTTCACTATTTACGTGTCTATCAAAGGGCATTCAGTTAACAGCCCTTTTGACAATGTAAATGGGACCCCAAATATTGGCCTGATGAGGGAAGAGTACAGGGAGGTTACAACTTTTTTTTGGAGGCAATGCCCTTATTTATGAGATGAGCAATATAGAATGCTCTTGTTACCAATGTGGAGACATGATGATCAAAGGTAAGGTTGCTGTCAACCTGTGTGCCCAAGGCTCTAACCACTAAGTGCATACTTAGGGTGTTATTACTGATGTGATAGTTAGCAGGAACATCACTCTTACTGAAAGGTGTGATAATACATTTCTTGCATTGAGTTTAAGGCCATGATGTTGGCACTAATCAGTTGTTTGTGTAAGACCCTCTTGTAGGATGTTGACATCATTTGGAGATTCTACAACAGCTCCCAGTTTGCAGTTATCAGCAAACTTTTTCAGCACAAACTTTTAGTTATAGCTTGCACTTTGGAGAAATGAATTCCAAACAGTAGAGGTCCTAGGACTGGTCCCTGTGGAACACCACTTTTACAGGTCTGCTGTTGAAGGTGGATTCCACTATTTTGACTATATGGGTTCTATCAGTGAGCCAGTTAGCAATGCATCCAATGAAATATGGGTTGATACATTGCTGGATATGTTTGTCAATTATGCCTGAGTGGGGGGATATTGTCAAAATCCTTGGCTTATTATAGTTAGGCTGTGTGCACAGATTCCCCCTCATCAAAGGCCTTGTGACTGTCTTGAAGAAGTCCAACAGGTTTAACAGGCATGATCTCCCTTTGACAAATACAAACTGAGTAGAGTCAAGTGTTTGCCATTATCAATATCTCTATTAATAAGGTCTCTCCCTTTTCCAATTTCTCCAAATCTTTTGTGTTTCTAATATCATGATGGGAATGGACTCCATTCCTAAGTTAACGTAAGATTAAAGTTCATGAAATTATTATTGTTTCAATATTTTATGTCAGCCAAAATTGCTCTTCGCAGCACTCACAATGTGCCCAGTAATGACTCCTGCAATTTGTATGGGGTTACATGGATTGGTAACATATCTAAATATGATTGTAGATTATTTTTTATAAGACCCATTTCTCCTACTACTATTGGAACTGTCTGGATATCTTTCTTCCACATTGCTCTCATTTCTGCCTGCATGTCCTGGTATTTTATGACTTTGTGTCTTTTTGTGCACAAGACACTGTAGTCACTGGGTGTGGTGATTTCAATGATCAATGCTGCTTTTGTCTTCTTTTCTTGGACCACTATATCTGGTTTTCTAGCATCTATATTTTGAACTGCTGGTAATGTGTGATTCCATGTGATATAAACTTCATCATTTTCTATGATGCATTGTGGCTCATGTTTCCAGTTTTTTTCAGCCACTTCTATACCATAATGTTTGCACAATCCTGAGTGCAGTAGTCTTGCCACATTAGTATGCCTTTCAGTATACAGTCCTTCTGCCATTAGTGCGTCAAAACCAGCAACAAGGTGTGTGACTGTTTCCAATTCAGTTTTACACAACCTCTTGGTTTGAATTTGTCTCTCCTTAACCATACCTGTATTTGTTCCTGATCAACATGAGGTTCTTCCAGAAGTTTTCTATACTTGCAACTGCTTTTATGTTTTTTCCACATTTCTTGCCTACTCATCTGGTACTTCACCTTATATTCTTTCTTTTATTTTTTGGCACATTCCGTTGCTGCCTGGTTTTTATTTGCTTCTGGTTTGATTCCCTTTCCTGCTTGACGCTGATATGCTTCTGCTAAATTAAGCAGAGCAGTCATCTTAGATTTAGTCTCCTCATGTTTCAAAACTTTCACTACATTAGGATCTTGTGAGGTCAGTAGATATGTGTGGAGTCCCATGATTGCAGATCTATTCATGTAATACATGTATACATGTAATCAATTTCAAAGAGGCCAATCCCTCCTTCGGAAAACAGAATATATAATATTGGTATACACTGATTTTTATAAATCATTTGATGAGCATGAAGCATCCATCTTGTTTTAATATTTAATCTATGCAACACTTTTTGGGGCCAGTCAATCACGCCAAAACTGTAGGTTAGGACAGGGAGAGCAAACTGATTTATAACTTGGATCTTGTTCTTCGATGTCAATGCTGTTCTCAGGATTAATTTAAGTATTTTAAAGTATTCCTCACTGAGTTTTATTAGCATTTGTTCATGCTGTATTGCTGATACTTCATCATTTCCAAAGTATTTATATACTCTCTCACGCTCAAGTTCTTTTATATCACAGTCTTGTTCCAAACTGATGTTTTCCTAGTGCTGCAGTTTTGCTGCTTTAAAGGCTGCTTTTGCACATTTATAGAGAACAAATAATATTCTAATATCATCTGAATAAGTTTTGACAGCCTGTAGCTGTGCTTTCAGTTCCTCATCTGATGAGATATATAGCTTTAAATCATTGACAAAGAGAAGACGTCATTAGACTTTGTTGTTTTCT
Source organism: Protopterus annectens (assembly GCF_019279795.1). Lineage (NCBI taxonomy): Eukaryota > Metazoa > Chordata > Ceratodontiformes > Protopteridae > Protopterus > Protopterus annectens. The sequence goes on from NC_056731.1 coordinate 986,412,559, forward strand.
AGGAGCCAAATTGTAGCCATGACCTAAGTTGTTAAGTAAACAGCTTAATGGGTAATGGCAAGGCAGTAGAGCAATGGTGACAGAGAGTCACCCTGGAATATCCCCCTTTGAATTTTTATCCCTGGGATAATAATCTGTCCCTTATCATGGCTTAATTGCTAAGTGGTCTGCCATTGTTTCATGGTTACTGTAATGTAGTTAATCAGTGTAGGGTGTATCTTATACATTTTTAAGCACTCTTTTATCCATTAATTTGGGATACTATCAAATGCTTTATAGGTCCATGATGATTCTCTCCATGGCCTTGCAGATATGGTTAGTCAGGCTAATATATCTATAATTCCCTGGGTCAGTGGAAGCACCACCTTTGTGCAAGGGGATAATGGTGGCCTTTTTCCATTCAACTAGGATGAAGCCAGTGCTTAGACTATGATTGAAAAGAGTACCCAATGGTGTTGCTAATTCTTGTTTGAGCACATGTAGGATGCATCCTGAGATGTTATCAGGTCCCATGGATGCTGTGCTTTTGACCTTAGAGAAGACTTTCATGAATACTCTTTAGAGATACATGGTATAGGACAGGTGGTAGGGATGTCTTGGGGTCAGTATGGTGGGGAAGGGAGAGTGAAGTTTTCACAGATCCTGTCAGCTAACATGTTAGCAATATCCACATGCTCAGTATATGTGGCATCATTAACTAACAGTTTGGCACACATCTGAGCCTTTCCTTTTAGGTTATGGATCTAACTAAAGAATGCCTTATGGTTGTCCTTAGCTGAGGAAGCTAATTTGGATTTGTAGTTAGCTTTGGAGGAACTGTGGTGGTGGTGCCGCGGTAGCATTGTCACCTCACAGTTAGACATTGCCTTTCAATTCTCAGTTAGAGTGTCTTCTGTGTAGTGTCATGCATGAATGGGCATTCCTTCATTGAAGGTTGTGCATTAGGCCCGGCAAGCCAGTATGTAAAACTCTACTGCCAATCATTAGCGGACCGGAGTTCCGCTGTGGCGACCCCTAACCGGGAAAAGCCAAAAGACACAAACAAGTTAGCTTTGGAGGACTTCACAAGGAGTCTTGGGTTCATAGGTTCATAGGTAGGTTCATAGGTAGGTACTAGGCTATCTGACAAAGGCATTTATAAATCTAGCCAGAATGTGTTGGCATTCGCCGCCCCCTTAGATTAGTTCCCTGTGCCTCTGTCCAGCATAGCCACTGAAGTGACCCCCTGAGTAAACATTATGTTTCTTTCTTATTTGCTTGTTGAAGCTGAGGAGAGAGTGTTTCCAGTTTGGGGGTCGCTCCCTCTTACTCTTACAGAGAATACATTACACAAAGTTAGTGTGAATTTCTATCTTGTTAGTACTTTCTTATAAAAGAAAAAAGATCTATAGTCTTTATTGAATGCTTTGATAGAACTGAAATCCAACACAGAACTAATATATGAATCTTTAAGTAGAAAGTAACCAGCTCTAACATGATGCTGTTGACTAAAGAAGCAACCCACAATAATTCCACAACAAAAGTCTGCTGTTGCTATAATAGTGATTGAATTTAACTTTTTTCTCATGATTAAGTTAATAGTTTTCATGTCTATACTAACCAATGAAAGTAGCTGTAGTTTTTGGTTAATAAAGTATTTGCATTTGATATCTGTATGAAAATAGTATGCTTATCCAAGATACACATGATTTATACCATGGTCTGAAAATAATTTAATACTTTTAAATGTAAGAGGGTTATATATTTTGAACACTTTTATAAAATGTAGTATCACAGTGAAGATTGTAAAGACTTTTATTTAATTTTAATCTGATAATTGCTTCATCTTTTTCTTCTGAAAAAAAAGGATAACAATGACTGACTAAAAGACATAGATTGATTTCCTTTGGATTATAGAGACGAATGTAATGTTCGATTTTTACTACTTTTTTAATCTCAGATTTTTCAGTATGGCTTTTTTTATTATATTACATTTTTTTTATTTAGAAGTTTTTTTCTCAGTATTTAAAAGTTTGAATGGAATATCTCCCTGTTCCACTTGTTTATCATGCTTTATTATTATTGTTGAAATTCAACTCGATCTAACTTATTTGAATGGTTAAGTTTTACTTTGACTTGTAAATGTTTATAAGTATTACCCCAGGATTCAGCAAGCTCTGCACGGTGAGCAGGAATAGTGCAGGAGCTGCTGGAAGCAATATGGCCGCCGAGAGATCCAGGAACAAGCTCCTGGGACGTGCCGAATGGTCCTCCTGCACTATACTTACACAGCTCCTGTATGCAAATTACCTGATTTTTAGGTGAAGACCATGCAAATGAGGTGCATTTGCAATCCAGGAAGCTGGCAGCCAGCCGTGCAGGACTAGTGCAATCTGCAGAAATGTACTCGGTTAGTAACCGAGTACATTTCTGCAAACTACAAAACGGAGCCATGACAACTCCAAATAAAGGGTGTATATAAAGTGTAAACCATGCCAATGGCCAAATATATGGCCATTGGCAACAGTTGCAAAAATTAAAAAAATAACTTTTATTTTTTGGCTGATTTCAGCTGTTTAAGAGTATGGCAGTGGCACGCAAATGTGATCAGCCCGAAAATAAAAAAAAAAAACCTTGAAAAAAGCATTCTATACAAAATCACAATTTTGCCATTATACTCAATGGCAGGCAGAAGACAACATGGCCAGTGAATTATGGTTGCTAAGGGGGAAGGCTCAGTGTCAGACTTGTAACTAGACATTAGCAGGCAATCCTATGCAAATGAGGGGAATGATACTGAATCACAGATTTCCCCTCATGGCTAGCCTGCACCCAACTGTGTAGGTGCAGGAAGACCATGGTGCAAGCCTAAGAGCTAGCTGACATCATAGAGGGGTGTGTCAGGCATACTGTAAGCTTATTGCAGCCCTGTGGCTCGGGTTTGCCCTTAGCTTATCAGAGCTAAGCAAAGGGGTGTGTCTGAAGCTGCCAAGCACTCTTTACATTGCCTAAGCTAGTGTGCACACCATGCACCATGTTTTAAAGGGAAAAAAAAGTAAACCAGGAAATAGCAGCTCCTTGCACATCTGAACATTGCTTTTGTGAGGTGCGACCCTGGGCTTAAACAGGAAGGCAATGGGAAGGTAAAGCAGCAATAGGTAGGTAATCAAGGAGAACTAGCATAACTGACAGGTGAAATGTATCAGAATCAGCCAATTACACAGGCAGCAGCCTAGACCAGCACACCAATATAAACTATGGAAACACCTTTCCCTCTACTTTTTTCCTCACAAACTCTATACCACCAGTGTACTCAAGTGGGGAAATTTTACCAAACAAAAGCAACAAAATGATAGGGGCTGCAGCAGCTATCATAAATCAACATGTGGAAGAGGCTGAGGGTAGTGAGGATGAGAACACTGATGACCAACCCACGGTGAAGAGAAGGAGTAGAGTTTACAGACCTAGGGAAACCTACCATGGGCTGCATGAGCTGGAGATAGTGGAGGACTATAGGGTGGACAGGGACCTCTTACAGCAAATTGTTGAGCTGTGCCGGCCATACCTCACACACAGAACCAACAGAGGGGAACCCATCCTGGTGTATACCAAGGTATGTGTAGGCCTAAGAATACTAGCCACAGGTACCTTCCAAAGGACAACTGGGGACATCATGGGAATCTCACAGGCATCAGCATTCAGGGTACTCCACCAGTTCCTGAATGCCATGTCAGCACATGCCAGTGAACAAATATATTTCCACAACAGCCACGAGGTGCTGACCAGCAATATGTGTCTCTTCCACCTAATAGCAGAATACCCTGAGATAGAGGTTGCTATACACTGCATGCACATATGCATCAAAGCACCAAACGGTGAGCGGGGTAGGGTCTACATCAACCGCAAGGGCTTCCACTCCATCAACTGCCAGGTCATGTGCGATGCCCAGGGCATTATAATGAATGTGTGTGCTGGCTGCCCTGGAAGCTATGATGAATACCACATCTGACATATGACGCAGCTGTACCAGAGATTCGCCAGTGGGGACATCCCTTATGGCTACCTAGTGGGGGATGCTGGTTATGCACTGGAGCCATGGCTGATGACACCCATCAGAAATGCTCACACATCCGAACAAGAACTCCATAATGAGGCATACACACAGACCAGAATCATAATAGAGCATGTGTTTGGGATGCTCAAGTCATGGCTCCAGTGCCTGGACATATCTGGTGGAGCCTTGCAGTACTCACCAGCTACATCTACCCACATTTTCATTGTATGTGCCATGCTACACAATATGATCCTGCAGAAACAGCTGCAGCAGAGACAGCATGGGGCAGGGCCACACAGACCCCCACCATTACCAAGGCCTGCACAGGCGCAGAGTGACATAGAGGAGGAACAACCTGAGCCGGCCTTATTAGGCAGAAGAAGCCATGCCCAGTATGCCCAGGCCATGGCAAAGAGGCAACACATAGCACATACACTGACATGGTAGGAACCCAGGGAATGACACCCCTTTCTGACTCACACATACAGTAAAAGGGATGTCAAACAAGACACTACCTCTGCTTAACCATGTATCGGGAATGTACTATGTGCATCTGACATAGTCAGCCCTCCAGCACAATCCTCAATACTGGCACATCCACAAGGTAAGTCACTCTCCCTGTCAATGGATGAATGGAGTAGTATGTTTTGTTACCTGTATCTATGGTATGGATGTGAGCATGCAAGGGAATTGGGTGGCTGAATGGGATGCCAGCAGATAGTAGACAGCTATATTGGCAACATGAAATCTGTAACAAATACTGGTGTCACAATAGTAGCCAGTACTAGACAAGTTGACAAAACTCACTGCAGGAAATGTGATGGGCCAAATGCGTGTCCATAGGACACACACATGCCAGTCATCAAGGCTCACATACCCAACAACAGTCTCAGCCAGCAGGACAGGCATAAACAAACACAAATAAAGGTTGTGCTAAGGCCTCTGATTGATGCTATGGAGAAAAGCCCCCCTCCAGACCTACACAGACAGATCACAACAGGTCAGGCAGTGGGATGTTAGTTCTGAAGGGTAAGAAGTCAGAAACTGAAATGTAGGACAATAAAACCTAAGAACTGTATTACGCTGATATGCCTCTAACCTACATGATAGGTCAGAATACAGAATGAAATGGAGTACCTGAAATACCAGTACAGTCATAGCAAATGTGCACAGTTGTCAGGTGCCCCCCCACCACAATCCTATGTAAAAATTTAGTAACATGTATGCATAGGTATAATAACAGTGGAGCACAGATTACCCTGAGCTGGCCAAAGTAGCAGGATAGATTGTAGCATGTGTACAATATACAAGGCTGTGTGTGTTAGGTTGGTGTGTGTGTTGTACATTGTGTGAGAATGGTCAGCATATAGGCATAGTGGATTTTGTTCTGTTGGCCATTGGCCTTTACTGCCAATGACAGGGCCAAGTTCTCACAACTGCAGTGCCAACCGCAATGCATCCCAGCAAGACACATTCCAGCAGTAAGCCATAGTAATTGTTCGAATGTAATATCTGTCACCATCTGAAAGATGGACATGGCATGAATGTGGGCCCAGGCATACAAACAGTACACAGGTGGAAGTATCCTTGACAGACAGTGTATAAAATGTTACTGCCAAATGGACACACCTTTGGAATTGTACATACAGGTTAGCAGCACATTAGTTGGGTTTGTAGTATGGAATACCAATGTCATCTAGCCAAACACTGGCAGACCACAAAGGTCACAGGTATGAAGTATTAAGAAACTGTTGATGTCCCTGCACAAGCCATCATAGGTGGAATGCCCCACATATATCTGTGAGTCAGCTGCAAGTAGCTTCCATAGCACACAGGCACTCAGCTCATCCCGCCATCAGCCATGGGTACCTCACAGGTCTTATCCCTGCTGTTGGGAATGAGTACAATATGACCCCCACTTCTGTATGGAAATAGCCACTGAATGCAGCATGCTGAAGAGGTGTCCCATGCAGGTGTGTCCCTAGGTGTAAGCAGTACCCTGCCAGCATCCACACCACTGGATAAATAATGACAGAAACTATTGACATTAACATCTTGCACACCTACGCTGTTACCCCAGGGGAATATAGTGGCTTGCAGCCTTGGACTGTAGGAGTGGCACAATGCAACGGCATGCTACATATTGCCTGCATCACTACAAAATGCCCTACAGTCCTTTGTCAAAGGCCTGTGTCTCACCATTACTGCCAATGTATGTTATCTCATGAACTCCCAAATAACAAGATAACACAGTCCACAGAACCCAAATGCAAGGCCATGTCGACAAATCCTAGTAACATGTCCACCATGTCCTACTGCATGAACTGTGGACCAACCCCAAAATACTGCTGGGATAAAGTGATAACTATAAGGAACTTATCAGATAATGTTTGCATAATGTTTGGAAGAGGATAGAATAACAAAGGGGGTGGATGTAGGATCATGGACACCATGGAGTGTATGAGGTCTGAAACTCATCCATGTGCACATACTATCCCTGACTGCAAACAAAGGAATGGGTGGCTATAAACCTGCTTGTAAGCCGCAATGTGAAGGGGTAATGACCAGAAATATGAGTCTTGCCCCTGGGTAACCTGTGTGAATCTGTACAGCTGTGAGGTATGGCCACAGCAGGATATGGCCATACTGTCACGTCAATGGATGTACAAGCATGGGATCCTCAGCAACAACTGTACCAAGGTGCTAAACCATTTACACAGACCGATCAGTAAGTGTCTGCAGCTTCCCCTCCAGAATGGCATATTTGTGCAAGAATATGTAGGCTGCAGAGCACAATACTGGACACAGCTTCATTCACCCTGTATTCCTCAAGAAATTACTGCAAGCAAATATGTATACCTGACAGTAGTTGATGACATAAAACATCACAGTGTAAAAAAGTACATATATCTGAATATCTCTGCTAACTTCAAACCCATGTAGAAGAAGCAGCACAGACACAATTACCTACAGTAACCCACTATCCTTTGCCCATTTTGACCCTATATTGTCAACCTATCTACAGATATCCCGCAGAAAAAGGTTGCTATCTGCAGGTGTAGAACACAAAAGCCTGCACTGGAGTACAGCCTACCTGGAATGGATTCACACATTCAGTACAAAAGGTCATACTGGGCATGCTCCCACACTTAGAAAAACAAAGCCCATGTCTGACAACAAAATAATGAAAGGTCATACTGAGCATGCTCCCACACTTACAGAGATGAAGCCCATGTCTGGCAACAACAGTGGACTATACATATCTGACAGTCACAGATGTTTGTGCACACACTCCACATTGCACACCAGTCATGCTTTGCATACACATTGGATAGGAATGCACACATATATCCAAGATAACAGGCCAAATCTACATATACGTAGATGTGTGGAGGAGAGTGATAGACAGTGACAAAGATCCTCCCATCATGAGGCCTGTCCCACCCAGCACATATCCAATTGACTAAAACCACATGATGTGCAAATGTCAATCACTGTAGACATTTGTCTCTGGCATCCCTCAGCACTATAATGTCTGTGGTGCTTGTGATAACTGTAAAATGACTGTAGAAGTCATTATTCATCTAGCAGTTGTATACACATACCTGCTAAATTTAAACCTGTGTGTGCCTGAGTGTTGTGTGTCTACTTCCAGATGAATGGTTTATGGCCCATACATAATTACTGCACTCCCCATTGCCCTACTTTGACAAGTCTGCTGATATAATTTACCTTGAAATACACATTTGGTGAAAAAGTAACCCTATAACCTCTATGGCATTTGCTAAAACTATGTAATGCTATAGTATGATGTACTATTCTGGTAGGACTTTGAATCCCAGACATGGTAACTGTGAGACTGTGTGTGTATAGGGATCAATGCTTTCATGGCCATTCACAGTCACTACACTCTCCATTGCCCTACTTTAGCAAGCCTGCTGACGTCATTCACCTTTAAATACACATTTGGGGAAAGTGTAACACAGTAAGCTCTGTGGAATGTGCTACAACTGCATAATGCTGTAGTGTGATGTATTAATTAGGTAGGAGTTTTAATCACAGGCATGGAAACCGTAAACCTTTGTGTGTGTGTGTTTGTTTGTCTGTGTAAGGATCAATACTTTTGAGGCCATTCACAGTCACTACAATTTCCTTTGCCCTGCTTCGGCAGGCCTGCTGATGTCATTCACTTTGTAATACACCTTTGGGGTAAGAGTAGCTCTGTAAGCTCCGTGGTGTATCCTATGACTGTGTGATGCTGTAGTGTGATGTACTAGTTAGGTAGGAGTTCTAATCCCAGACATGGTAACTGTAAAACTTTGTGTGTGGGTGTTTGTATGTGTAGGGATCAATGCTTTTGAGGCCATTCACAATCACTACAATTTCCATTGCCCTACTTTGGCAGGGCTGCTGATGTCATTCATTTTGAAATACAACTATGGGAAAAGATAGTAGCCCAATAAGCTCCATGATGCATCCTATAGCTGCGTAATGGTGTAATATGATGTTCTAGTTAGGTAGGAGTTCTAATCTGAGACATGGAAGCTGTGAAACTTTGTGTGTGTGTTTCTGTAAGGATCAATGCTTTTGAGGCCTTTCACAGTCACTGCAATTCCCATTGCTCTTCTTTGGCAGGGCTGCCAATGTCATTCACTTTGAAATTTACTTTTGGGAAAAAAGTAGCCCAGTAAGCACCGTGGCATGTGCTATACCTGCATAATGCTGTAATGTGATGTAGTAGTTAGGTAGGAGTTGTGTGTGTGTGTGTGTGTGTGTGTGTGTGTGTGTGTGTGTGTGTGTGTGTGTGTGTGTGTGTGTGTGTGTAACAATGCTTTTGTGGCCATTCACAGTCACTCCTAAAATGGAGAACATCAATATCTGTGCAGTAACAGAGACCTGCTCCAAGGCTCCATAGAACACCCCTGCAATACCAGGTACATCTCTTACCATACCTGTAAGCCACCAAACCAGGACCAAAACACTAAAGGTGGTGGTGTGTCCATATTCACCAAGGATATTCACACCACCAGGCTACTTGCCCAACACAATGCATCTGAAATTCTTCTGGTGCAACTAACAATAAGTAAGACTGAAATCCAAATTGTATAGTTAGCTACAGATCTCCCTCCATGCTCCAAGTTTCCCACTACACCTTTCTAAACATACTGAAAATATTAAGCTACAACCAAACACCCTAATACTGGGTGATTTCAACTACCCTGTCATTAACTGGGAAAACTACTCGTGTACCATCACCTGTGCCCAATGGTTTTTGGAAGTCATACTTCCCAATGTCCTGGATCAACTAATCCATAGTCCCACCAGGGGTCCTAGACCTGGTCATTACCAACATGGGAAATCGATGTTCCACACCTATGGTCACCCCATTGGTGGTCAGGTCTGCCCATAAGCTAATCACCCTTAACATCCACATCCCACTCCCACACCCCAGTAAGGAAACCTCCATAAAAAAGTCTCCATAGCCAACTTCATGCTACATATGTCAGACGTGACAAACTTCATGACACCCATGCAGATGGGAACTGAAAGATCAACTGCTAAATCCTACACTAAGGCACTGCATGAGCACATCCACTCGTGCATGAATCGTGCCATCCCAAATAGAACCAAGACACTCCCCTCCAAGAAAAGGAAGTCAATGTGGTGGTCCCTTGCCATAAACAAACTTTACAACAAAAGGAAGAAACTGTTGCAGAAAAGAGGAAATTCCCAGGATGCAAAAATCTCCCTTAAGAGCCTCAGTAAGAAGCTGAAATCCCTCATAAAATCCTCCAAATCTAGTTATGAACATAATATAGCCAAAGATTCCAAAGACATCTGCAAGCTGTTCCATAGCTATGTCAGGAATCTAAATGGCAATGCTCAGATCTGTTCTGAGCTACAACAGAATGGCATTAAATATATTCATCCCAAGGATATTGCCAATATTCTGGCACATCGATTCAGTGACAACTGCACCCCACTCCCACCCCCTAAAGGGCCCATCTTAATACTGAAAGATTGCCAGATTCTGGTAATAACGGCCAAACAGGTAAAAATCACACTCTCCATAGCTAAGAAAGCAGCATCCATGGGACAAGACAACATCCCAGGCTGTGTACTACAAGAACTACAAAATGAACTGGCACCTCACCTATGTGCCATGTTTAATCATAGCCACACCTCAGACTTTGTGCCCACTGAGTGGCACACAGCTACAGTTGTCTCAGTCCACAAGGGGAGTTCCACCTTGGATCCTGGGAACTACTGCCCCAGCAGTCTGACAAGCCTGATCTGCAAGGCCATGGAATGTATTATCATGGAACTTATAAACAAAGACATTGGCAACCTGCAAACACTGGACCCTAGCCAAGTTGGGTTTGTGAAGGGCCGATCATGATTCTGAACCTGATTGACATCTTCAAATCTGTCTCCAGAGCTGTGGACTAAAGTAAAGTGGTTCACACAGCCTATCTGGACCTTGCCAAGGCCATCAACACCATCTCCCACTGTGGAATCATAGATAAATGTACTAATCTGGCAAATAATCCCTACGTCACTTGATGGGTTGCCAACTTCTGTACTGACAGAACCCACACTGTAAAAGTAGATGACTCCAAATCCAGCCCCAGACAAGTGACATTTGGAGTACCTCAGGGTTCAGTCCTGGGACCGCTCTTGTTTGGCATCTACTGCTCTGAAGTACAGGCCAACACTAAGGGACTCTGGCTAACAAAGGTCAAATATGACAGCAAACTGGGAGCCAATATTGAATCCTGAAATGATGTGGATATTCTACAAAAGGGCCTTACAGATAGAGATGCTTGGTGCCAGAGCCATGGGCTCAGGCTCAATGCCAATAAATGTATAGTTATCCCCTTTGGGAAAGAACATGTACCCATGAAGAACTGCATAGGTGGCAGTACACTAAACACTGAAAGTGTGATAAAAGACTTAGGGACACAGGTGGACAGTGGTCTTACCTTCGATAACCACATTGCCACAACAGTCAGGACATCCACCTATGTGGCACACCTCATCACTAAGGGCTTTTCATCCAGAGAAAAGGAGGCCATTTTCCCACTGTAGTCATCTCTCAGTAGACTCAGTATGCAATACAATGTCCCATTTGGTATGTACTTCTCAAGACATCTGCAACAAATAGAAAGGCTGCAGAAATACTTCACAAAAAGAATCACAGGCCTAAAGCAGATGCCCTATGCTGACCATCTGCAAAGCATCCATCTATACTCTGTCACATATCATCTACTCAGAGGTGATCTCTGCTTAACATACAAGGCCATGTCAAACTCAAAGCTGTTGGACATGCTACACTTAAAGAAATCCCAATCCCTCAGAGCCACACACTCCAGGAATCCAAACCTTGTCATCACAATGAACAAAACATGCTGGAGGGATGGGTTTCTGACGCAGAGACTCCACAGACTCTGGAATAGACAGCCCATACATGTCAAGCAGAGTGCCTCTTTGGCCCTCTTCAAAAGGAACCTTATCAATTCGATGGGAGATAGTAAATTCACCCCGGGATCATGTCAGTCACCCGGCTAGAAAGGTGTCCAAGGAAGTAAATACTGTGGGAAGAAATAGCCTGGGAATGGTCATGGCTAGGCTTGTATAGGCCCTAGGACTGATAGCCTACTACGAACCTATAAACCTATGAACCTATGAACTACACTTCCCATTGCCATACCTTGGCAAGCCTGCTGATGCCATTCACTTTGAAATACACCTTTGGGGAAAGAGTAGCCCAGTAAGCTCTGTAGCATGTGCTATAACTGTGTAATGCTGTAGTGTGATATACTAGTTAGGTTTGAGTTCTAATTCCAGACATGGCAACTATGAAACTCTGTGTGTGTTTGTTTGTCTGTGTAGGGATCAATGCTTTTGAAGCCAGTCACAGTCACTACATTTTCCATTGCCCTACTTTGGCAAGCCTGCTGATGTCATTCACCTTGAAATACACCTTTGGAGAAAAATACCCCAGTAAGCGCTGTAGTGTGTGCTATAACTGTGTAATGCTATAGTGTAATGTACTAGTTAGGTAGGAGTTATAATCCCAGATATGGGAACTGTGAGACTCTGTGTGTGTGTTTGTGATTAGTATCCTGTGTGGAGGTAGCTGTGAGTGTGTAATAACAGGACTCATTGTGGAGCGGGCTTTGCACATTTCTTATATGGTGGGCCTATTATATGTCACAATGCCCACCTTACAAGGACAACAGATGTCAAACATCAGAGAGGTTGGTGTAGACAATCCATACCCCTACATGTGACATCATGGATTGGGAACAATACAGGAAACACTTGTATTAGCCAGAGAACACTCTCCACCTATGTCTCATACACAAACACACTTGGCTAGACAACAACCACTATGTTGGTAGTTGCCTACATATTGTCCACAGATAGAAAACATGGTGTGATTGCAATGGACTACAGAGGGCATGGCACCCTGTCCCATCCCTACAATAGGCAAATGATTGTATACAGTGGTCCTTTGCTATGTTCCTCACAGGATGCCTGCAACAACTGTGGAGTCAGCAAATGTAACCCATAAAGAAATACCATGCCTTATACACATGCCCTGTATGGACAGATGCCACTGACACCAGTGAATACCTGTATCATGCTGTCAGTGTAGGTGCAGGGTCAACCTGGTTTCCATTTCCAGTTCTCACCATATGAGGTCAGGAATGGCATATCAGATGATAACAATCTATCCACACAACTTGCCCCAGACACCCCAGGTACACTTCCACATGTCACAGAACATGCATGTGGGATGTGTGCACATCCCAGACACCGTCTGCATTATGGAATATAGAACACATACATGGCAAGCATTGCACAGCACTGGCCACCCACAATAGTAACCCAGATGAGTGGATGGTGAATGCAATACCCACCTGTGTGAGCCAATCCAGAGACTATATGCCTGAGCCACACTGTAGACCATTGTCATGTGGCCTGATGCCAAGGTATATCCTTTACCTAGCCTTGTACAGCCTTCTGGCACAGTCAACCACTACACACCTTTGAAGCAATGTCAGTACTGGAAAACCCATATCTGTGTGTGTGTGTGTGTGTGTGTGTGTGTGTGTGTGTGTGTGTGTGTGTGTGTGTGTGTGGAGTATAATGATTTGGATGCCATTCACATTCACTACACCTCCAATTGGCCTACTGAAGCACGCCTTATGATGTCAGACATCTTGACATACCCTTTGCCCATAGATCAGCCAGATAATCTCTGTGGTGCATGTGATATCTGCGTAACACTGTAGTTTCGCAAACTAGTTAGTTAGGAATTCTAATCCTGACCCTGCCAACTGTGATAATGTGTGTGAGTCCCTGAGAGAGTGTGGCTGTTATCCTTGACACCTGTTCTTGTGGACAGGCACATGTACTACACCTACCTTACTCCTCCATTATCACTGTTGCTGATGTCACTCACCATCAAATATACCTTTGGACAGCACTCCAACATGTAAGCTCTGTGGCGCATGCAATAACTGCATAGGGATGTAATAGCAATACACAGTCAAGCAGTGGTTTGAAGCCCCATACTGGTAAGTGTGTGATACAAACATGCTTAGCTTTTACTCTCCTAGCCCTCCCTGTCTTACTTTGTCTCTACCTGTCTCTATCACTCCCTCTCTGGTGGATGTGGAGAAGTACACCTGCTTTGCTTAGGCAGCAGCTTGTGTTTTGTAAGTGATGCTCATGATCAGCTAATGGCCTGTGCATGAATTGGAGTCCCCACCAGTTGTTTGCATGTGCAACAGCTGTGGTACCATTCCCATAGCTAATTGCATGGAGACACACTCCTATAACTAGGAACATCATGTGGGTGTTGGCCCTTTTCATTCACTGTGAGCAGGACTTCATGTCAGTGTTTGGTAAACAGCATCACAGATGGTAGTGGGATATACCTCTAACAACATACACTGTGGAGACAAACCAACAAACAGGAGGGGGATGTTCCAGACATGACTACAGAATGTAAGTCTTGCTCTTCTGCATTTGAAGTTATGTTGGTTAAACAGGGTTTGTGTGGATATGGCTGGTCTACATGATTTAATACCTGTCATGACAGTGTTATGTAGTTGAGTAAACTCCCACCCGTAGGGCTATCTGCAGACTGGCCAGTGTTTGGAGTCTTACATGTGATGTGTTACTCACAGATTACCTATCTTTAGAACTGCAGAAGCAGTCTGAGGATTACACTCAGTACATGGTGACAGCCATGAGAATTACTGACTTCAAATCCCTCATAGGGCATATGTCACAACAAACCCTGTTACACCAGAAAATGTATGAGGTTATCACAGCAACATGTCAATACTGGTCCTGTGTTTGTGCTTCCAGCCACAACTCTATCAACCTTTGTACATATGTCATGCAGTAGGAGGTGCATATGTTCAGTACACCATTATTTATTGACATCATACCTGAAAACAAGCCAGTGAGATATCAGACTGCTAGACATGTTATGTATAGTAGGGATTATATCTGAGGATAAAACCTGGGCATTCTGTCCTAGTGTATACAGTAGTGAAGTCTGTGTACTTATGGTGATTGTTGACAGTGTGTGTATTGCGAATATGTACCTTGGTCTGTGTACAGACTGTGGTAGATGTCATTGTTCTTGGTCCTGTTCTATCTGATGTTACATGCTGCTCCAGTGTATGGTACCCTATTGGCTTACATGTTTGTAGTGCCAAACACACATATGTCCCATACCACAGTCAGGCAGTGGAATAAACTGTGTATTGGCCCAGTATATGTAGGATTAATGTGTGAGTGGTACATATGAGGATGGTGTTGATCAGACAGTCCATATACTGTAATATTAAGCATGCTTACCATATGTGGCTGTGACTGTGTTCACATTGGTTGTGGTTATGCATATTCACACGTGTCTGTTAATCTGTGCTGTGACATGCCTGTAGATCCTGCTATATTTGCAGGTACATGTGTATTCCCCCATCAGAAATTTAGGCCAGTGTTTTGGCAGTCCACCTGTAGTTTGTGCAATGCTTTGCGACATGCCTATCAGCTCAGTGTACATACCCAGTGTGATGTTATGTCCAGATATTTGTCAGATGTACTACTGCCAGGCCACCATAACTGTTGTGCATTTCTGCAAAGCAGTGGGATGCTGTACAGATCTATGTCACTAACTAGTGGGTAGTATATGGGCAAGTGACCTCTGCACCACCAGTTATTATGTGTCAGGACAGACAGGAGTGTGTGAATGCATAAACTGGGTGGGCATATGTATTCCAGTATTTACATGATATACCCATTTACATGGCTGTTAACATCCACATTGTCAGGCTTGGTCCACATGTCTTGCACTAAGGGGTTCTGTGTACACTTCTGGACTGATCAGAGTGTGTCAGACTGTCCACATTTTTGGTCATATCTCTGCTGTATTTCACAGGACCATTACTGTGATATCTGTGGTACTGTACTATGATGACTTTAGGATGTCTGTCAATAACTGATGGCATACATGTCAATAGCAGATGTGACCTCCCACACACATTTCTGTTAAGACAACTCCTGTAACAGTAGCAACAGTCTACATTTATTCGTGGAATCCTCGGTGGAATTTCACTCCAGCAATAGTGCCATCAATTAATAACATATGTTGCACTGGGTTCTAACTAATCTTGTCCTTCTTTGCTTAATTTGTAAGATATATCTTTGTACCTACTGTTATTCCTCCTTAATAATACTGCTCCTGGTCAGCTACTGCACATCTCTGCTTACCCCCCACTATCCTTGCTCTCACAACACTCCAAGTTGTGCACCCACCTTCCTAACCCTACAACCAGCCACTCTCTCTGCTAGCCCTTTCCTCCTTCTCCCCTGCCTCCTACTGGAACAGTCCCACACATCTCTACATACTACCATCATTTGTGCCCTAATCTGGCCCCACATCTCCTGCACTAAATCCTCTATTCTCATCCCCTGACCCAGAGCCTCCCCTCTCCCTATCACAGTCTCCCCACTTATCTCCCTACCTCCTTAGCCTTCCTCTCAGCTTAGCAATTTCCTAGTCCCCCTTCACAGATTTGTGTAAAATAACAAATAAAAAGTAAAACAAATAAAGTGACAATTGTATGCTTTAGAATTTAGAACTGAACACATATCTCTCTCATACAGATACTAGGGAAATACTCACTGATTGTTTTTTGCTTACCGCTGCATCTACAGGATGGTGCAAGCCTGCTCCGTTCACTTCACTCACTTTGCTCCATTACCCTGCCCCCATTGCCACCCACCCCCACATAAATTACATTTATTTCTATAGACCACACCCCCAGGAGTTTTCACACTCAATTACCCTATTAAAACTAACCTATCATCTCCATAGTACTACTCTACACCACACCTTTATTAAACAATCAACCTCTGTAATTATTAGTAGTTCTACCACACACACACCCATTTCCTTAAGCACATCTAAAAACATGTCACACACCTATCACACCCAGCTATTAAAACTAATACCTTACCCACTAACTATCCTCTCTCTCCTCTTGCTGTCCATCCTTTCCTCCTACCACTCACAACTATATATCACCACCCTGCCACCATGGCAGACAGAACCCCTAACCAGTGCCTTAAAACTAAGGAATTTCCCTATATCACCTTGCGGCCTCACTTCCCCCCAATTTTTTTTCCAATCTGTATAATAACCTAACCTACAAAATCAATCCTCATTATTCCCTAAAACCAGCTAAAATATTTCACAAACTAACCAAACTCTACCTATACCTTCTTCAAAAACTCATCCTAATCCAGGACCCAATAT
This sequence comes from Protopterus annectens, assembly GCF_019279795.1. Classification (NCBI taxonomy): domain Eukaryota; kingdom Metazoa; phylum Chordata; order Ceratodontiformes; family Protopteridae; genus Protopterus; species Protopterus annectens. The sequence goes on from NC_056731.1 coordinate 986,429,436, forward strand.
GTCTACCAACTCAAACTTACAACAGACAAATCCTCTTTACCTAAGACCTGCCCCCTCCCTCCTCCTTTTGAACATAAATGCTAGAAGCATACTTAACAAAACCCATGACCTTCATGCCCTGCTAGCTCTATATAAACCAGAAGTTGCTGTGCTAACAGAAACATGGCTTAAACCAGAAAACCATAACAATGAAATTACACCTCCTGGATATAATATTATACGTAGTGACAGAATTGGGAAAAAGGGGGAAGGTGTAGCAATACTATTCCAAGATCACCTCAAAACTGAACTATCCAAGTATAATTCCAAAGAAGTCAAAGATGTAGAACTAATTCTTGCAAAATTAAAGCTTAATCCCAACAAACAAATAATTATTGCAGGGGGTTTATATCCTACCAGGCAATAACACCGCTATACTGGAAAGCCTACTAAACTGGATGTCAACCTCTCTCCCACAAGAAACCATACTATTAGGTGACTTTAATATTGGCTGGGCTGACTGCACCAGTCAAACCCCCACTACCTACATTAACCTCCATGGGTTCACTCAAATTATATCTGATCCCACTAGAATTGACAAATCATCCAAACGCCAGTCCATCCTAGACTGGATTTTGCTATCTGCCCCCAGTATTGCACAGCAGTCAGGCTGTCTTCCTGAAAATCTGAGCAACCACCAAGTATCTTACCTAAGCAGGGAACAATCCCACCATATTCATCGTCCCATCCTCAGATTAATACAAAACAAAAAGTCCTTTAGAGCTACTGAATTAATCAATGCACTAAAATGTTGTAATTGGACTCCCCTAAAACAACTAACACTAGACAAAGCTGTGGAGTACTTTAACTCTACTTTACTAAACATCTTAAAGTATAATGCACGCTCTAGGACCATTAGAATCAAAACTAACTATGCCCCATGGCTAGCAAAAGATATCAAAACATTAATGAAAGAAAGGGACAAAGCCTGGCCACAGTTTCACAAAAACAAAACCACTACCTTGAGACAGCACTATCAAGAACTCTGGAACAAAGCCAAAAAACAAATCAAACTTGACAAATCTATTTACTACAGATCCATAAAGAAAAATATGCTCACAACCCACAAAAATTTTGGACCACAATAAATACTTTACTGCACCCAGGAAGATCCACCACTCCATCTCTACCAAACAACCATGAAAACACTCCCTCCCAATTTAATATTTTTTTTACAGAAACAGTTGAAGCCCTAGCCAACACCCAAAATAGTACTTGTACCACCAGTTCAACAGACATCTGAACCCATCCCAACACACAAAACTACCCATCCAGCTTTTCTCTGCACCCAGTTTCTACAAAAACAATTGCTAAACTCCTCAAAAAAACTTAAACCAAACACACTGGCAGCTGATAATCTCCCAGCAGACTTCCTTCAGATGACTTCTGAAGCAATAGCCTACACAGTGTCCATCCTAATAAATAGGTCAGCATCAGAATGTAAAG
>NC_056731.1:986435920-986440920 GCF_019279795.1 Protopterus annectens
TCACCCGTATTTATCTAATATGTGTATATTTGGATATAACAACATACGTGATTCAACAATGATATCACTAACAAGTACTGCACAATTGTAGACCACAGCAATTGTTCAACACTATTCAGTATGTGTACCAACAGATATATTGGGAAAAACAACAGCTGTTTTCACAGCTGTCTTGGCTTTGTTCTTAACTGCTGTGAACATAGTATACAGGGTCATGGGTTCAAGACCTGCAACGGCTGTTTATTTTGTTGCTGGGCAGAACAAGGGCTGTTGGATACAGTGGTTAAGGGAGTTTTGAGCAGCTTTAAGCATGTTTGCATGGATTTGCATGAAGCTAAGCACTGCTAAAGTATGGTTAAACATACAGGCGCTTACACCATGTAGGCTTTGCTTACCAGTGCACAAATGTGCTTATCTGTAATATTGCAGCAATGCTGAAACCTGCTAAGCATGGTTCAGCCCTGGTAATCAGTGCTCACAATTCAGTCTGATAACATAGCAGGGTAATGACATCTTTACTAAGTGTATTTAATGCCAAGAACATAACATGTGTCTATGTGCTGTCATTGCAGTAGCAAGGGGTTTGAGTCTACTTTCTGGGACATGAGTATATATGGCTTGTACAGCACTCTTTTCCTTTGGCATGTGTTACATACATGGGAAGTATCCCAGGTAATATGCAGTTACAGTGGCATGAAGTGTATCAATACATTACTACTGATTCCAGGTTGGTGGCAAAGCACGAAGCATCAGAGACTATCCATGTGCAACTAACAGTGGGTTAAACTGCCTTCCAGTTTATAGCCTGCTACAGACCACCCTCCCAAACCCAGGAACCCCACTCGGCCTTCCTGAGAACACTGGAAAATATGAAGGTCACTCTGAACACCATTATATTGGGCGACTTCAACTACCCAAACATAGATTGGGAGCATTACTCTATCTCCAACACCCTTGCCCAAAGGTTCCTAGAATTCATAAACTCAAATGCTATGGAACAACTTGTTACCACTCCCACAAGAGGGGAAAACATACTGGACCTGATCATCACCATCATGGGGACTCTATGCTCCAGACCAGAAGTATATCCCTCACTGGTGAGATCAGACCATAAACTGATCTCACTGGATATTCACATCCCGTCCCCACCCCCTGCCCAGAAAACCACAGTGAAAAACTTCTCTAAAGCAAATTTCACACTCCTCAAAACTGAGGTGGAGTCCTTCAAAACCCCCAGGCCTGTGGAAAATACGGCCCAGACCGCAGAATCCTTTATAAATGCATTCTATGAACACCTTCAGGAATGCATGGATCATGCAATCCCAAATAAAACCAAGACCCAATCCTTCAAAGGCAGACGACCTGTCTGGTGGACCCCAACCATAAACAAACTATACAATAGAAGGAGGAAGCTACTACATGATATAGCAAAGTCCCAAAAAGGGAAGTCATCTCTGATCAGTATTAGCAAAAAACTAAGGGCACTCATAAAATCGTCAAAGGCCAGCTTTGAGAGTAAAATTGCACAGGACACTAAGGATAATCACAAAGATTTCTTTAGTTATGTTAGGAACCTGGGTGGGAATTCCCAGATATGCTCAGAATTAGTCCAAAATGATAAAAAATACACTGATCCCACAGACATTGCCAACATCCTAGCTGACAGGTTTAGCGCAAAATTCTCCCCCCCCCTTCCCCACCAAAAGGGCAAATATCTATCCCAGCAGATTACTGCTCCCCTGACATCACAGATGCTCAGGTGGGAGCCGCCCTCTCCAAAGCAAAAAACACAGCATCAATGGGACCAGATGGTGTCCCAGGCTGCGTCCTACATGAACTCCAAGAAGAGCTAAACCCAAATATAAAACTACTGTTCAATCTCAGCCTTACTACAGGATATGTACCCAAAGAGTGGCGTACAGCAACAGTGGTCCCTCTCCACAAAGGTGGTGCCTCAAGGGACCCTGGAAACTATTGCCCCATAAGCCTGACTAGCTTGGTCTGCAAAGCTATGGAAAGGATCCTCATGGACCTCATAAATAAAGATATTGGGGACCTACAGACACTGGATCCTACCCAGTTCGGCTTTGTTAAGGGCAGATCCTGCCTCTTAAACCTGGTTGACTTCTTTGAAACAGTCACCAAGGCCATTGATGAAGGGAAGGTGGTCCACACAGCCTATCTGGACCTCACAAAAGCCTTCGATACAATACCCCACTCGGGCATTATAGATAAGCTCACCAGCTTAAATATAAACCCCTATGTCACTAGATGGGTTGCAAACTGGCTCAAGGACAGAACCCACATGGTTAGAATTGCTGGAGCCATGTCAGACTCCAAACCAGTTACAAGTGGCATCCCACAAGGCTCAGTCCTGGGACCTCTCTTGTTTGGTATATATTTCTCAGAGGTACAGGCCAACACGGGAGGACTGTGGCTGACCAAGTTCGCAGATGACTGCAAACTGGGCGCCATAATCGACTCTCCAGCCGACACAAGCATCCTCCAAAACGGCCTCATAGAAACAGACAACTGGTGCCAGAGCCATGGCCTCAAGCTAAACGCCAAAAAGTGTATAGTCATCCTCTTTGTCAAAAACAAAGTGCCCACAAATTACCACATAGGTGGTAATCCATTAAGTACAGAAGAAGTAATTAGGGACCTGGGGACCCAAGTTGATAGCAATCTCTCATTTGACAACCACGTGGCCAAAGTGGTTAGAAAAAAATTTTTTATAGCCCACCTAATCATGAAGGGATTCACATCTAGATCAGGGGAGGTCATCGTGCCTCTTTACTCATCCCTCATCAGGCCCACAATTGAGTACAATGCCCCTTTTGGGATGTACCTTACCAGACACCTGCAGCAACTGGAAAGACCTCAAAAGTACCTCACCAGTAGGATCAAAGGGCTCAAACAGATGCCATATGCTGCCCGGTTAAAGAAACTCCAGCTCTACTCAGTGGCATACCGCCTGTTCAGAGGCGATCTGTGCCTGACGTATAAAGCCATGTCCAACCCGGAATTAATGGACATGATGCACCTCAGAAAATCCAAATCCCATCGAGCTACGCGCTCGAGAGACTTGAACCTCAGCACTGAAATAAATAGGACATGCTGGAGGGACATATTCATAACCCAGAGGCTCCCTTCACTCTGGAATAAAATCCCAGTCTAGGTTAGGCAGAGTCCCTCATTGACTCTCTTCAAGAGGAATCTTGATGAGTGGTTGGGAGATCGTATGTTTACCCTGGGTATCACTTCTGTGTCACTGTTAGACAGAGGCACAGTATACTAACCTTGAAAAAGGGCATAGCAAAATAAATTTAAAATGGGTGGCGAAAGCCAAACACATTCTGGCTAGGCTTATAAATGCCCTAGGGCAGATAGCCTAGTATGAACCTAAAAACCTATGAACCTATGAGCATGTCAGTGAGGTCTGCCGTCATGTTGTAATGGCATACCTATAAGTGTCAGATGTCTCTCTGTCAACAAGTTCATCCTAAAGCACAGCTAGTTGATTGCTGATGTCTGTCTGTCCTCTATAAGATGTGCAGATGTCAGGTATCCGTCTTGGATACTTACAGGTAATCTATGCTTTTCTGACACTGACATGTCTGCCCAGCTGTGTTATAAATGCCACAGATAGGAATCCACACCCTGTACACACCACATGCCATGGATACCTCAACTAAATTACCACAGTCAGCAGAACATGCTTGGGTACAGGTCTCCAAGACAGATACTGACCATGTCAACTGGAGCACCTCACTGACTCTCTGGAAGAGGCACCCAGATGATTGGCTGATGCATGTCACTCTCACCCTGAGGATCGCCCTAGTGGTGTCTGTTGATAGATGGCTTGCTGGCACATGGCAGGTGGCATGATACCACTGTACACACATCCCCTACACTTCCCATCTCTACATGGACAATAGCCTGGTACACTCCTATGAACACCTGCACCGATGCACCCCAGTACTGACAAATGTGTACATGTGCATTACTGAGAATATCTGTGTCTGTGTGTTTGCAGACCTGTAGTTGTGAATACCCTGAGGCCCTTCACACTCACCACTCCCCCATTGCCATAGTTAGATGTGGCTTCTGCAGTACTGGACATTACAGGTACCTTGTTATGCTCTTCTCCCTAAGGACTACCTGGGCCTTGCAGTACCAGCACAACACTGTTGTACAAATGGGTTGATAGGCATGGGATACCCACTGAGTTCTGGCAAGTGTGTGAATGTGTGCATGTGTGTATATATGTAGAGTACAGCATTCTGAGGCCACATTCTCCTATTACAATATGCATTGCCACACTGTATTAGGGATAGTGATGTTGCTGACCGTAGAAGAGGCATGACAATACATCACCCTACTAAGCCTGTGGCATGTGCATTAGGTGCATACCCCTGTAGTAGAACTCTTGGGATGGACAAGGGGTTGTATTGCAGTCCTGGTCAATGTGTGATGGTGGGTCTGTCAGAGAGTTATCATGGGTTTCAGTACGTACAATATCCACTGTGGGTGTGGGTGCTGTGTGTACTGTCTTTACACCATGGTATCCGTGGTACATGTCCCATGTTCCACTGTATGGGGATCACTGTCACCATCAACCATACAGGTGACTGATAACACTATCCAGCCCAGTTATGCATGTGCTGTGTGCAACTTACCTGTAACACAACGGACACACTGACAAGGTAGTTATCACAGATAGGCCCAGGTCTTTCAGATGTATATCTGACTGTTATGTGTTTGTCAATGTATATATGACAGTATGTCACACGATGTATTGTCCATAAACAACCAGTACATACCCCATCACTATAATGTACATGTCTGGGGATGTTCTTCATGTAACATGTAACCTGGAACACACCTCATCCTAAAAGCTGTGTGGTGTGTGCAATTAAAGCCACACAGATCAGTAGCACTATATACCTAGGTAGGGGTCTAGTCCCAGTGTTGCCAAGTAAGAGTGTGTGAGTATGTGA
>NC_056731.1:986445920-986465920 GCF_019279795.1 Protopterus annectens
TGTTACTAGGCAGCCTGCATGACTGATTTGCAACATGTGACATTATCTGTCTTGGATGGCCATCTCTTTATTTTCTACATTAATGTTGTCCCATACTTCATAGTCACATACATGACTACCTGCACTGTTTGCCATGGTATATGCAATGGTGAGGTAAGGATACTTTTCCCACTCCTGAGTGCTACCTGTCAGCTATGGGATCCATTCCATGGTTTGTAATTTGTGTGCAAGCCATGGCTGCCTCTTTTGCAGGTGAGTGGGAAAATGTCATGGACATACTTCTTGGACAGCAGAACATTATTTGCTGTGACATTGAAGCCCTGTAATTGATGGAAGGTGTGCACTCAAGAAGAATGAATGCTGTCAGTACCTCAAAAATTTCTTCCACAATATGTTATTTGGAGTGTCTGCACACATATTCTTCCAGTCTTCTGTTAAGGTATGTATTCCCCATATTTGTTGTCTTAACATAGGATACAATATTACACATCCATTGCTCATGTTAGGATCACATTACAGGTTGTAAAAGGTGTTAAATGTGGTATAGTGATTTGTCGTTGTGAAGATCTGTAACAGTTGCCATTGTAATAGTGGTGTATAAACTGTTGTAGCCACTGTATAAGGGTAATGTTTCAGACATGTCCCTACTGTAGGCCATTTGTCCTACCATTATGTTCATCTCTGTCTGCACATCTTGCACTGACAGGTTGTTAGGTATACTGGAGGACTCTTACATACCCTTCAGATATGCCACCATGGTGACCACTGTGATGCAGTGCAGATAACAGCGACAAAAAGTGAACATGTACAGCATGCATTATGGGTAGGTGTGTTAAATGTGTGCATGGCAAATAACATGGCCATAACATGGCTGGTGTATTGGCAAACCTGAACAAAGCAACTCCATACTCTCTAGCTACAGGCTGCTGCCCCAGTTATATACCAGAGGGACCTACATAGTTGTGTGAGAGATGTAATGTCAGTAGACACACCAGTGGCATTGGTACAGGGTGGGAGCAACATTTCAGTACATCAACAGTACAATCCCACAATACTAGAGATTATGCACATCTGTTCATTACTACACTGCAGCAACAGGCAATGTTATCTGACATATGCATGAAGAAACTTTACAGATGAAGATGGATAAGCAACAGTGGTCTACTAATGTGCCCTGGGGCATTACCTACATGCTCCTCATCCATTGTGTGGGTGGCACTTACCTCCACAATACTATTCTGAGGTTCCTGGGTTGGCTGGCAGGCAGGTGCCCCAAGGCTGGTGAGGAGCTCCTCAGCATGTGTGAGTGGGGGCTGGATGGCATGACCCCCACCTGTGGCTAGCTGGTCCCTCCTAACTGAAGCAGCACACTGAAGGGCATGGTGAATGAGATTAGTGCAACAATGTCATACCTGCTCATAACTGTAGTTATACAGGCCAAAATCATTTACCCTGTGGATTAGCTCATTCCGCAGGGTGGTCCTCTCCTGCAGATCATGGGCCCTGCATCCAAATAGGGTTATGTGATGTAGTACAATGAAATTTGTGATAACGTCATGTTCCTGGGGTGTGTACACAGGGAGCCGTTTATGGGACATTGTACCTGGCAGACATAAACAGGAAAAAAGGTCAGAGGACCTTTTATTGTAAGGATATAATAGTTGTTAATTGACGTCTCTCTCTTTCTCCCCAACCATATCTGCAACAATAATCTAAACACACAAATCAATGGGTATGTTTCCACCAAACCTACTGTTGGGACATATATCCTATTGGATTGGATTGGAGAAAGGAAATTCACCCTGGGGATCACGTCAGTCACCCAGCTAGAGAGAGGTTCAGTGAAGTAAATAGTGTGAGAAGAAATAGCCAGGCAATTCTTATGGCTAGGCTTGTATAGGCCCTAGGGCCGATAGCGTAGTACCAACCTATGAACCTATGAACCTATTGTTCAACAAATTTTGAAATGTGTTTTTATTCATGTTCCATGTTGAAAAACTCTCATTGGTGTCCTGTTGCTATCAATGTAACCTGCATGATGTTGTAATGGCCACTGTGGTTTCATATATGCATGTGTTCTGTTTGCTATGCAACTGTTCCAAATCTGGTGTTTTGGGTTAATGGGAATATCTTATGCATGCTGTTACAACTAATCCTGGATTGCGTTGACTATTACTAACCCACATATTTTCTAAAACTGCAACACAATAGCATGTTTGGGAAGGCCATCCCCAGCGGACCCACCTCTACTACCTCATCTGGCCATGGCACCAGGCCCCAGGACATCTGGGACACACCCCGGGACCTCCTCATCCTCTGGTCCTGCACTACCTTCAGATGGAATCACCTCAGGGGATTGGGCTCATCATATATATATATATATATATATATATATATATATATATATATATATATATATACATATATATATATGGGTGCACTTCAGAATTCCGAAGTCTAAAACGTTGAATCCCATATGATCGAAGATCATATGTTGGAAGTTTTAAAACTTTGAAATCCTGAACAGAGATTGGCATACAGTGCAGATTTCCTTTGTCCTCCCTGTATTGCAATCTCGGACTTGGTATATTTAAGTTGGGGGGGGTGCAGGGAGGCTTGTCCCCCTGCATACACTTGTTTTTAATTTGTTTAGTGGTATTTTGGGGCAAGGTTCACAATTTCGAGATTCCAAGATCACGGGATTTTGAACTCGATGTTCTGAAACTCAAGATTTTGGGATTTAAAAATTTTGAAGTGAACCCATACACACACATATATATATATATATATATATATATATATATATATATATGTATATATATATATATATATATATATATATATATATATATATATATATATATATATATATATATATATACATATATATATATATATATATATATATATATATATATATATATATATATATATGTAGGTTCATAGGTAGGTGCTAGGCTATTGGCCCAAGGGCCTATGCAAGCCTAGCCAGCAAGGTTCAATAGCTTACACCACCCAAGAAAGTTATTTTCCTGTACCACTATCCAGCAGAGACACAGAAGTGATCCTTGCAGTGTATTTCCTATTTCCCATCCACTCATCAAGATGTTTCTTGAAGAGTGCTGATGAAGAATATTGCTTGATATAGATGGGTAGCTTGTTAAATAGTATAGGAAGTCTCTGGGACAGGAATCTATCCCTCCAGCATGTCCTGATTATTGTGGTGACATGGTTTAGGTCCCTAGAGCGTGTAGCTCAGAGTGATTGAGATTTCATTAGGTGTAGCATGTCCAACAGCTCTGAATTTGACATAGCTTTATATGTTAGGTAGAGATCACCTTGGAGTAGGCAATATGCTATGGTGTAAAGCTGGAGTTTTTTGAGGTGGTCAGTGTAGGGCATTTGTTTGAGGCCAGTAATCCTCTTGGTGAGGTACTTCTGTGGCCTTTCCAGCTGCTGCAGATGTCTTGTGAGGTACATTCCAAAAGGGGCATTGTACTCTATAACGGGTCTAATGAGTGACAAGTAGAGAGGAACAATGACCTTTTTTTTCCTGGATGAGAACCCTTTTATGATGAGGTGTTCCACGTAGAAGGACTTCTTGACTACTGTGGCGATGTGACTATCAAAGGAGAGACTGCAGCCCACATGGTTCCCAAGGTCTCTTATCATACATTCAGTGTTAAGTAGATTGCTGCCTATGTGGTAGCTCATGGGTACAGAGTTTTTTACCAAAGGGGATGACACTGCACTTTTTGGCGCTGAGCTTGAGGCCATGGTTCTGACACCAGACATCTGTCTCAGTGTGGCCCTTTTGTAGGATGTCCACATCATTTGGGGACTTGACTATGGCTCTTAGTTTGTAGTCATCTGTGAAATTCATTAGCCAGAAGCCTTCTGTGTTAGCCTGTACTTCAAAGAAGTAGATACCAAACAGGGGAGGTCCCAGGACGGAACCCTATGGTTCTCCATTTGTCACTGCTTTGAGGTCAGATTTGGAGTCTGCAACTTTTACAGTGTGGGTTCTGTCAGTGAGCCAGTTGGCAACCCATCTTGTGACGTAGGGATTTATAACTAGTTTAGTGGGTTTAGCTATAATTCCAGAATGGGGGATGGTGTAGAAAGCCTTGGCAAGGTCAAGATACATATTTATTTATATATATATATATATATATATATATATATATATATATATATATATATATATATATATATATATATATATATATATTTACATACATACCTACGTTTACATATATAAATACATTTTCCCTACGGTTGAATGACTGTGCTTCATGATATGTTTGAGAAAACATCATAATTAGGTACAGCTCAAATGGCTTTGTGGTAAATTGCAGTAGCTATGGTGTACAGGGTCCTGGGTTAGAGCCTTGCAAGGACTGATTACTTTCTTGCTGGGAAGAACAAGGGTTGTTGGACACAGAGTGATTAAGGCACTTTTAAGCAGTTGTAAGCGGGTTTGCGTGGCAGTAAGAAATGCTAACTTCTGGTTAAATAAGCTTAAAGACAGCCTGAAAGTGTTCAATTTGTGTAGGCATTGCTTAGCACAGCACAAACTAGCTTAAATCTGCTTACTACTGCTTAAAAGAGCCTACCTCCACTTACCCCCATGCTAATTTCTTTAAAAAAAAAGAAAAAAGGGGTGATAGGAAAGTGGTGAAAAAGAGGCATGCAGACGGAAAGATAATAGGGAAATTAGATAGGAATGTGTAGGATGGGTGTAGGGAAGATCCATAACTGTCCATTTTGTCTGCAGCAACAGCTGTGCATATATACTGAAGTTGGAGGTAGATTTGGATACTCAAACCCCTGAGAGAGCAGTGAGGACAACAATAATGTGTTGTGAAGCCAATTTGACCAGATTATATGTGTCCAGTGGACACATGTGCAAAATGAATAGCTATGCATGGGGCAAATTTTTTTTTGGGAACAGATTTCCTTTTTTTTTTAAGGTGACAGTGGGATGTTGGGGAAGAGTAGTAGGAATATTTGGGGAGGTAGGTTTGTTAGGAGACAGACAAGACAGATAAGAAGGCATACGGGGCATTATATGACACATGTGGGATGAAAACACCTTGGATGGTGAGGGGTGTTTCGAAATCGGAAATCCATGAGCCCCCAAATAGAAACAGTGGGACTGATGTCTCCACCCATGGGCATTCACCGCTGCACCTTCACAGCCCCAAAGGTGGCAGTGCTAGGTCTGAGCAGGAGGGGCAGGCTGACCCTCTAAATGCCCCATGTGGCCCTCAATCTGGCATAGCAGATCTCCAAACTCCTTTCAGAGCTTGCTATGCACCAGTCCCTGAACCTGACTTCAGATAACAGGATCCTGTCCATGCCCGCTCCCAGTGAGGGGACAAGCCCCATCCTCTGATGCAGTTCCATCCGAAGGTGATGCAGGACCAGTGAACAACGAGGGCCAGTGGTGGGTCCCAGACATGCTGGGGCCCTGTGCTATGGCCAGCTGAGGTGGGAGACTTGGGTCTGCTGGGACCAGCCTTCCCAGGCATGCTATGGTGTTGCAGTTTTAAAACATATGTGGGTTAGTAATAGTCAACACAATCCAGGATTAGTTATGACAACATGCATAGATATTCCCATTAACCCAAAGCACCAGATTTGGAACAGTTGCATAGCAAACAGAACACATGCATATATGGAACCACAGTGGCCTTTACAATGGCATGCAGGTTACATTGATAGCAACAGGCCACCAATGATAGTATTTCAAAATGGACCATTACTAGAAATACATTTCAATATTTATTAAACAATGGGATCTCGCAACAGTAGGTTTGGTGCAAACATACCTATTAATTTGTGTATTTAGGTTATCATTGCAGATGTGGTGGGGGTGGTGTCAATTAACGACTTATATATGATTGTAGTACTCAAAACTTTCATGATCATTGCTCTACTAATTACTGTACAGGCATTACTACAATACCCTATGGCCTTGGTTTGGGCCGTGGTATGTTTGTACACTGTGTATACTTCACCTGTCTTATAGCTAAATACTACATATTTTACCTGGTAAACCTGTTTCTGGGAATGTGTGTTAACACTTCCTGACTGTTTCTACACATATTCCCAGATTCCAAGTTAATATTATGCACATGCCTCTCAATCTCTTAATGCACACACTCTGGACAAAGCTTGACAACATGGGGTTACAAATTGGGGCACATTTTGAATATTGCTCTCATAAACTTGGAGAGTTGCTAGATTGACAGGATTTGTTTTAATATACATTTTCTGAAGGTTTTGTGCTCTGAAAATAAAATGTATGTCATTATTTAGTGACTACATTTCTGAGATCATCCCACTGATTTGCCAGGGGACAGAGGAACAGGCAGAAAACATGAGCCAATTATCTGGACATTCTAAAATGTGTACAGTTGAGAGGTATGATTATGCATACAGCTTACTACAGCTCCCAGGTTTCAAACCATTGCTGTGTCTGCCAAAAAGTACAACAATTTAAGTTTCAGCAGAGTGTGCTATTTGGAAATTGCTATCTATTCTTTCAGTGTTTTCTGTCTAAGTCTCTCTTGGTTGTACAATCTGATCTTGTACTTACAACAGTCTTATAAGACATTCCTAGACATCTTTTTAATGTTGCACAGTGTGGGTAACAGTGGTTAACACAACATTACTATTCAGAGAATGCAACAATAAATGCCATATAATACCAGAGTAAACACAACCAGTCCAGGATTTAGAGCTTTACTGCCAGGCAGTTACAGTTTTATTTAAATATGACCTATATGGGACTATTACTGTCATATTGTCTGGTTTATTCAGTACAACTCATACACAGTTTTTATACTGCCAAGTGACTTTCTACTACTTTATATTTATTTGGTGTGACTACTACAAGCAGGATTGTTAATCACTAGTCTCACGATGCAGCCTTTGCAACCTACTAGCATGGGCTTCCTGATTCATAGCCTGCTCAGCTGAAGCTATAAGGGAAATAGAGAAATATTTAGGCATACCTATCCATCATATGCACAGGCTGGATATTAGTAAACAGTTATTGGTATGAGTACATACACACTGCTAAGACATCACCCTTCTGCCTTGCTTCTTGGACCCACTCATTCAAGAGCTCCCTCTTTCTCCATTTCAAGTTAGTATAGTGGTGCCTGACCTGCTCACCTGTCTGAGGGATAAAAGTGGCACTGGTGAAATCACGAGTGAGAAGGTCACAGGCTTCCACTTTATATTTGGAACCTTGGTACTGGTCCTGCAGCAGTCTCTCAACATGGTTTTGTACCAGGATTGCGCTATGTGCTTATGCTACATGTGTTATTCTGACAACATTTGTCTTGATAGGGATGATTGTCCCTTATGGCTTTGACCAGATTTGTTATCCTGACGGGTTGGAGGTGTTACGAGCATTCTCGTTCATTTTAAATTCCCAAAAGGCAATTCTGGAGTGCAGGGGGTGTGTATATTGTGAATGCTCTGCTGTCACACACACCCCATGCACTCATACACAGAACTATGTCCGTTATAGAGCATGGCAGCGCACCTTCATACATATGCATGGCATGCTGCCATGCAGGAATATCTTATTCCTGCATGGCTGCTTGCTGAATCCCAGGGATTTTCTCTGCATTGTCACCCAAACGAATGCTTATACAGTTACTTAACCCAACAAGAATAACTTTTTTTTTTTCCTTTCATTGTTTACTTGGTTAACAAAATCCAGTGACTGGAAATGTTTTCAGTGTCTGAGATAGACTTACTTTGATTTACTTTATGTGGTGGCTATTTTCCCATCTCCAGTAACTTCTACATTGGCTTGGATAAAACATAAGGACAAGGAATACATACCACATGGGCATAGCTACAGATTAATCACAATACTTCCTGCATCATGGCTCAGCTAAAACTGGTTGAAGCTGGCAATCTTGACTGATTTTGTATAGCACACAAATACTGGATACAAGTTATAAAATCTGATCCAGTTAATGTTTAGGGTTCAGACACTGGATTCAATTAACATTTCACTTCAGTCACTATCACACTTTGACCAGTTGCATAAAGGCACTCAACTTCATTGTCGCAGTTAGAACAGTGAATCATTTTTACATGGGAAATGCCTTTCATTTTATACATTGTTTTTCAGTGTACCTCTTAATGCAAGTATAGCTTCCTGGCTCTCTGGTATAGGGGAAAAATTCCTGACTGCATTCTAGTAGGATGGAGTTGGATGTGTGTTTCCACACTGGAGAAGACAGGGACGGGGAATGGGTAAAGGGGCATGACCATCTCACCTCTCCCAGACAGGGAAGAAGGGGTTTTATACACTAGGGGGACACTGGCAGCACTAGCCTCCTGATGCAAACTGTGCAGTTCACCACTTATGCTTTGGAGGGATGAAACTGGGATTACTGGAGGGAATGCCTTTGTGAGGTGAGGGGATGTCCCCTGCTTTCAAAACATTGCATGCCCCTCTCCTATGCTTGATGTGTGTGTGTGTGTGTGTGTGTGTGTGTGTGTGTGTGTGTGTGTGTGTGTGTGTGTGTGTGTGTGTGTGTGTGTGTGTTAGGGACAGGGAAACTAAAGCTGAAAACCTTGAACTACCCCTGCTGGCTGTGTGAATGATAGTTCCCCTTGGTTGACTTCAACCCTTTGAAATGGAGCAAATATCCTGATTAGCTACGGAGCAGGCTGGTGATCAGCTGACAACAAGGAAAAAGTGTGCAAATAAAAAAAATAAAATGCATTATTGGACTATAAATGTATCTGTAAGTTTGATCTGGGCCTTTGTAGGGTTCCCCATGCATCTTAAAGCTTGATAGTATACTCAAACTTTGCAAACAATGTTATTGAATTATTTAACATAACTCTTACTCTGTATTAATTTGTGGATATTGCATTGGCCATTTTTCTGGTTTTTGGCATGCACATGCCCAGTGGTAATTCTTGAAATCAACTTTTCTCTCAGTGCAGTGTGTGTGTGTTTGTGTGTGTGTGTGTGTGTGTGTGTGTGTGTGTGTGTGTGTGTGTGTGTGTGTGTGTGTGTGTGTGCGTGTGTGTGTGTGTGTGTGTGTGTGTGTGTGCACCTGTGTGTCTGCATTCATCCATGTGTTGGTGTTCTTTTGGGGAGTCATGCATGCACCTACAAATGTTTTCAGCCACACTAATATAGTAGTGTAACTATTCTTGTATGGTTAAATCATCACATAATTTTGTCTACTGAGCAAGAATCTGTATTATTTAAGAAATACTAAGTGATACTTTGCCAGTAAAAACATTAGCTACAGTTTTATTGAGTTCAGTAAACTATGAATTGTCACATTTTCTCCTTTTTTAGAAATACATATAGATGATGCATCTTGATCATACCTTGTGTATATCAGTAATGTTACACTATGAAGTCAATTTATAGTTTGCAAAAAGTAGTCTGAGTAAAATGCAGGTTCCTACTATCAAAATTCTCAAAGGGAGTGCATCACTGATATTATATCACCGGATACTAATTATCCTTATGAATTGTGCTGTTCATTAGAATTATTTACTGTTGTTTGTATTTTAGTCATATCAATGAGAATGTGATTACTAATGCATTACAGTGATATAATACATTCACACATTTAAATATTATAAAGGGTAATAAAGGTTTATTATCACTTTCCATGTCAATCTTTTGAATATTGTATTTATGTATTTACAAGCATATCTTTAACAGAACACTCAATGTATACTTACATGCAGGAGGTTTAACTGTATATATCTCTCAAGCATTACCTTACACTATTCTTATTTATAGAATCAAAATGCTCTTCTTTAGCTCCTAGACACTAAGTGGTCTTTGTCACTTTATTTTTTCTGTTTTTATTACATTTTGTTATTTTTTCTCCTTCACACTTAGAAAGCTTTTTGCCTGTGAGGGGATTTGCAGCTTGATTATGGAGTCTGACCCTCTCCTACTGTTCATCAGGAGGAAAATGCCCTGCATTATTTTGTGAAAAGGAACACTTGATACAAATGACAAAAAAGCAAAAAAAACAAAAACAAAAAACAGATGCTGACTCTTTTTTTCAAGCTCTTTTCACAGATATGTCTATTTTAACTCACCTGTGGAGCATGTTTGGTAACTGACTAGGTATTGCTATATTTTCTGACAAATGCATTACTTTTCCTGTGGGTTAACAAAATTATTTAATTGTCCATCTTTCTATCTCATGATTATAACGTCAAGTTATTTAACATATAACTGATTATATATTCAAGAGACATGGCATCTTTTTTTTTTTCCCTTTTCACTTCTTGCAGACAATAGTTGACAGGATAGAAGTTTTTTCAGTCAGGTACAAGCAAACTCATTTGAGGAATAATTGAAGAATAATTTATTTTTGCACTGGCAGAAAATGTGGCAGAGGAAGTAAACATGAGATGACACTGATACTTAACAAAGTAAAATCAGTGTACTCAACAAAAATGCTGACATGCCAGCATGGCTGGGAAGCTAAAAATTTTTAAAACGTTAAAGTGATACTGAAGACAAGAATTAAAGTTGTGCTGAATAAAGTCTGTAAACTGATGTGTCAGCTATGCTTGCATTAAAAAAAAATCTAAGATTCTGTCAATGTGTGCAATTCTTCCAGACAATCCTTTAGGTGTGATAGACAAACATTCTGGATAGCTACACGGACCAAAATCTTCTTAGAGCAAACAGAAATGGAAAAATGCTGCAACACATTGCAAAGGACTTAAGAATATAAAATTAAAAGATAACTTAGAGTGGAGTACAGAAGAATATTTTTTTTCTGATTATCATGCATGGCTGTTCACTTTTAAAGAAATATAAAATAATCTTATATTTGTCTTATCAATTATTGTGTTCCATCTTCATTTCAGAACAAATGTTTCATTTAAAAATACTTAATCCATTAATTAAATTTTATAACATTACCTGTGATAGGTTCTGTCCTCTAATGGAAATCTAAATGCCTGGGTTACGTAAATCGCATGGGTCTATATCATATATTCGTAATTCCAAGATGTTGAACACCATATGTTTGACCTTGGAATTTCAAATATTGAAAACAACAAATGCTCAGAATAGCAAATTTTTTCCCAGGGAAAAAATTCGCTGTTCCGAGAAAAATACACACAACACAAGCACACCAAAATAAATAAACCACAAAACCACAAACATACAGTTAACAAAACCCAACCCCACACCAAACCACACATACATTACTAACTATCCACTTACCTGAACCCCACACCCTAAACCTACGGTCCGTAACTATCGCACACATACACTACGAAACTATACACAAACAAAGCAATAAATACACACACATACAGTTAACAAAACACAATCCTACACTACACCATACATGCATTACTAGCTATCCACTTACCTTAACCTGCACCCTAACCCTAAGGTCCGTAACTCTCACACTACAGTGGAGGAAATAGCGAAGTCACGGAACGGCCCACCAAAATCTTGCCCTAGGTAAGATTTTGATGTTCTGGGGCTTCGCTATTTTCAGCATTCGATGGTTTGGGTTTGACATTTTGACATTCAGTGTTTTCTGTGTTCAGAATTTTGATATAGACCCAATCTCATTCTCTGAAAAACTGTACAACTTTAGATGCAGATGTCTTTCTGTATGCAGTAAAATTAAAACCTACAACTCATTTTTAGTTTTAAATGCTGTTTCTACTCATTGTCTTACTTTTCAGTTATCTAAAAAATTATCATTGCAGGAGGAATAACTCACCTTTATGTGTATAGATTCCAGCATGCGACATTTCTTAGTATCCCTATACCTAAGATGGACTTTGTTACTTTATAATGAATCTGCTGTAGGTCTAATGTCTTAAATGGGGCTCATTTCTGATTCTAATCTCCACTTACAGTATCTAAAAGGAGCAAAACTGTCTCAGTATAGAATCAAAAATCCAGGAGGAAAAAAAAAACAATAATAGGCTTATTGTTAAGTAGTAGGCTAGCTGCTTTTTCTGAATCGTTTAAGCCTAGCCAATTTTCCAGATGTGAGAATCAAACCTTGTACTTTATTTCTGTGAGGTAAATATATTATGCCACCCCCCCCCCGTAATGACAATAATAATGACATTTTCACAAGTTGCAAGCATTTTATCAATACTTTAAATTTCTCAGCATGATAAATATATGTATATGTTGCCAATATGTCACAAATAAACCTGCCATATATATTCTAAACATAAATAATATTATAGAACTGTAACTTATATTCAAACAGAATACATGTAAAACTTTACAAGTATATTTACTGCTCTTTCATCATTCACACAGATGTTTTAAATATATGTGACATGTCCTTGTTGCTTTAAACCTAGGCTATCCTTGCTTAAGTGTCCTGCTACCATTAAAGTAATCAATTATTGCTTTTTAAAAGCTGGAGTTTATATCCCCACAGGAAAAACAATGAAAAATAAACTCACAGAGATTGCTTTTAGTCTCAGAGCTGTTACAGAACAGTAATTGGAATCGATGCGTGACAAGGGCAGTGTGCAGCACACATTCAGGGTTACAGCAATTATAACCATTCGCTTTTAAGACAATAAAATAGAATAATGTGCAGATTGTTGTATCTGTTCATAGTAGGTCAACCTGTGGTACTGTCATTTGATGGAGAATCAAATCTGCTTTTCTCCAGTACTGATTTATTTTCCGATAGTTTTCTGAAAAAATAATTTTACGACTCGCTGTCGTAATGGTAAATATGAGTTGTAACTGAAGTTTGCTAACACAATTTTTCTAAATAAGGATCATAACATTTTAGGTTGTTTTTCTGTTAGTGGGAATGCATCACTCTTCATTTTGCATGTACTCTGACTAGCTTGTTCACATTTTTTACCTTTCCTCAATTTTTTACATCTACTGAGAACCAATGCCAATTAAGCAAAATGTTATTTTACCTGCCTTTTCCTTTTCTGTATTAATCAAATGATTTTTCCCTTCAGTAAACTTGGTAACGTGAATGTGATGAACAAAATCAATTGTGTGCATTTGTTTTTCTTTAAGTGAGTATCTTTGCACTTTTTTTGCTGCGAGACAAAATAAATTTGGAGCACTAAGTAAAAAAAAAAACAGTGTTGACAGGAAAGGAGATGGTACTGAATAAATAGGAATATGTTTTCTCTCAAAGAGAAGAAAGCAAGCAAGAAAATGAAAAGTTGTTAGGATATTTATACAGAGCCCAGAGTTTACTAAGAAAGCTTGCTGTAAACAACAACAGACTGTTCCATGAAAATATTTATGCTGAAGAATTTCGTGGACAATTGTAAGAGTTAAATCAAATGTTTTGTCTGAATAACTGTTTTCTTTTTTGTTTTCTTACCTCACTTTTTATGAAATCATTGAACTTTAGCAAAAATAATAATAATGAAGTAGCATATTAGCATACACCTTTAATTTGTACCATAAACTGTGCTCCAAGGTATCCATTATGTGATTTGTCCATCAGTTTTGTGCAAACTAGATGTCATGAAAGCCAGTGATGATTGGATTGCTGCCTTACAATACAAATCAAAATGCTTAAGCATGCAGAAAGTCAACAATCACATGATCTTGACAAAATGTATAGCCTACTCCACAAAATCTAATAAGTAACATGTGTCATCGTAACATTGGTCAGAAGGATTCACCATCATCCAGTGGTACAGATCAACGAGCAAAGGTTGGATGTATAGCATCAGTAAACTTTCAGGACAAGTAGCTGTATCCATAATGTAGCATCATTACTGGAGAATGGCATAAGTATTTAATGGTCACACTATCACTTTCTAGTCCAAAATAGTTACCAGTATGTGCTGCAACAGCAAGAACACACAGTCACCAATGTAGCCACCAGGGACAGATTTCATGGATTATTAAGGACACACAAGAACCACATCATGTTAAGTGCCTCTTATAGTGGATATATGAATTAATTACATACACAGAGTGCTTACTGCTCTGGAAATAGTACTATGCACTCCACTCATACAAAGCAAACTCATCCATTGTTGCTGGTATCAAATGCCATCACAGTGACATTCACTGTATGCAACAGAAGACAGTTAATGATTCTAAGCATCAACACAATGTCCTGAAATACTTCTCAATGGAAAAGGCCACAGCAGGAGGTAATATTTAAGCAGCTGATTAGAAATCATAAATAAATGTAGCACTGTCATCTGTTTATACACCTGATTGCCTAACTGTCACCACAACCATGTGAAACACTGAAGTGTTTATGTAACTGACCTTTTGCCTGGACATCACAACTATATAAAGCTGCACATTATATTTATTGGAACTAGATTTATAATGCCCTTGAGCTAATGTGGACATACTGGAGCTGTATCCTTCTGCTGTATGGAGACTAGAGAAGATAATGAGTGCAGATGGCATGCAATTTAGTGACTTACCATCTTATTTGAATGTGTAGCTGCCTCATCTTATGCAATATATGAGGCACAGGTCACACCAGCATCTGGAATAATATGGCACTTGAAAAAAAGAATACTTGTCTATTTGAACAGTAAATTGTGATTATTGCCAAAGTCAGATATGCCTGAGGCAGTCTAGCCTTGTATCTCAACAACATGCATTGTAATGAGTACACTGTCATCAGAGATTGCACTAATTCCCTTCTTCCTGTTACTGACGAACACCAGCATGGTTTCTTACCCAGCACAAAATGACAATTGCCCTTTTCTTAACATCATGGACAGTAAAACATCAAAACCATTCTTTCAAGCTTTTTTAATGGGAGTATCTCTAGTGGTACACAGTAGACCAGTATGAGGGCACTGAATGGTGTGGTGGGGGGCGCTGTGGAACCCTTGCCCTGGGCAGGGCACCAGTTAACCTAGCTCTCCTGGGTACACAACATACACCACTGAATGAGTTATCAGATGATCTTCAGCCAATCTCATAGATAATCCCACAATACCACTAACATTTTATAATATCCTACTGTTAGTTCAGTATAGAATATTCCCTCTTAACCAGACATGAATACCTAGTAAAAGATTACCAGGTTTTTACCTATGAACTTATGCAAAAAATTAAGATTAGAAATCACGCCTAGTCTAGTTGGAAAGCCATCTTTTCTGATTAAACAAGGTATATGATATTTCTTAAAATAAAGTGAGATAGAAAAATTGCTGACTTTGCAAATGCAGCTTTCATTAGGCACAATAAGAAACGGCATCTCGATAATCCAACCCCCGAATTTACTATTCCTCCATGTAGGGCTAGCTTAGTCCTGTATGGAAGTGGCCATTTAGGAGCAGGGTGACAGTGCACCATGCATATTAATGAGGCATGCTGCCTGAGCTCCTAATCTTACCTGGAGCTTGTAAGAGTGCAGGTGGCATGTCTGAGAGCAGCGCTCTCAGAATATACATGCCCCTGCAATGAAGAACAGCAGAAAAGGCTAAGAAATGAGTGAGACTGCTCATAGGTGTCCGCATATCCCCACCAACAGTCCCCCTCATGTACAACAGCAAGTGTACAGAAATAAAATGAACAAATCCTTCTTTTTTTTTTTTTAATCTGATTAAAGCTAACCATAGGTGCACGGGTGTGCCCATCTTTTAGCTACGGTTAATGCAGCTTAAATGGCTGAAGAGGATAACACTAAAGATGTATGCAAATGAAGTCGCATAGCAATAGTGTAGTGGGCAGAGCATTTGACTTATGAGCAGGCATTCCCTGCTCGAGTCCCACTGCAGCCCATTTCATTTTCCATGGCAAAGCATGTTATGAGTAATATTTATGCTGCATAATTCACTAATTAACATATAGTAATGAACTGGAGTACTGCAGTAAATGAACATGTGAGGTGTCAGTATCATAATGAATAAATCACTAGTAAGCAGGTTTAAGCACCAATAAACATTAGTAAGCATATTTAAGCCCTAGTAAGTAGGTTTAAGCTGTTTCCGTGGGGGTAAGCAATTGCAGATAGGTTAAGCAATTTTGAAGCTAACTCTCTGTAAGCATATGTAACCAGAGGTTAGCATTGATTACCCTCATGCAAACCTGTGAAAACCAGCTTACAAATGCTCAAAAGTTCCCTAATCACTCTGTATCCAATGGCCCTTGTTCTGCCCATCAACAAAATAAATAGCGTCTTCAAGGCTCGAACCCAGGACCCTATAGTCACAGCAGTTAACCACCAAGCCATCACAGAAGTACAGAAGAATGAGTTATCAGCAAACAAGTCTTCACCATAGTAAAATCAAACTGAACCTGTGAAAGGAATCAGTATACAGACATATGTGCCTCAACCCACTGCATAACATAAATATGTGAATTGGTGTACAGCAGTAAGCCCAGAAGTAAGGTGCAATTGTAATAGAGTGTTGAAGTCCCCAATAAAACACAAGGACCCCATACAGTGCACGTACACATGAATCATGGATACCAGACATACATATAAGGTGTAATGAATAATAAATCGATGACAAAAAGGAAATATAATGCAAAGTCTAATGTAAGCAATGCTAAGCATTGCACAGGCCAGCTTAGGAGGTGTAAGCAATGTGTAGGCTAGCTAACACAGTGTGCCCAGAGGTATACCCCTTTAAACAATGTCAACCCTAGGTAAGCAGTTTGCCCATAGCTTATCCTTTTCAAAACCAGCCAATCACATAAAAGTGTGGGAAGTTGGCCTTACTTAAACCCACGAGGTGGGAATACATATCATAACTGGTTGTAGCTTCCCCTTGCAGGCACCATGTCATGAAGGGGAGAAGGTGTGCACTTTCGGGTGCAGTGCTGGTGCATCCAGAAGTCCAGTGTCATGGCAGGACTTGTCAAAGACATGATCGGAGACTGCTGCAGGGCCAGTATCAGGGCTCCCATTATAAGGCAAAGGCCTAGGACCATCTCGCCTGTGACCTCACCAGTGCCACTGGCATACCCCAAACTGGTGAGCAGGTCGGACATCACTATGCCAACATGAAGCGGCATAAGGGGGACCTCTAGGACCAATGGTTTCAAGAGGCTAGAGCAGAAAGGGATGTCCCAGCTGTGTGTAAGTATCACCCCACTATGTGTGTAATAATTGCCATATAAATCATGGATAGATATAGCTAAATATTCCTCTTATGTTCCCCACAGCTGCAATGGATTGGGCCGTGAACCAGGAGGCCCACATTATTCGCCTGGCGAGGTTGCGATGTGAGGCAGGTCAGTAATACTCATGCATTTACTGTCATAGGAAACAAAACTAAAAGTATTAGTACCTGTATAAAACCTGTATTGTTCAAGGCAAGTACTGCATACACTGGAGAATATGGCGGGAAGAGTCTTGTATAGTTTGTATGTAAATAAAGCATAATAGTCTGACAATAAAGTTCTAACTGCTGGACTGCATGTGTATACTTTAATATATGGTAATGTAGATTTGCAATCACGTAATAGTACTGTTGTATTAAGCACTGTTACCCACACTGTGCACCATAAATAGAATGTGTAGGAATGCCCGTATATGACTGGTGTAATACCCAGAGGCCATTTAGTACAACTGAGAGACACATAGACAGAAAACAGGGAAAAGGAAGACAACAAAACCCGGCTGAGATATGAACTGTTATATTTTTAGCTCACTCAGCCATGGTTCGAATACTGGCAGTGTGAGTAGTCTGTATACAGAACCATACCCCACAACTGTACTGTTATGTCCAGAATGTCCAGTAAAGTGGCCCATATCTGGTGCCTGTCAAGCTGTCCCCCTGTGAAATCAGTGGGATGATCCCAGACATATAGGCAGCAAACAGGAAATACAGCTGATTGACACACATCTATGAGAACAAAGCTGGCACACTAGCAACTCCCCAAAACCATATGAGAGTAAGAAGCCACATATGTCCTATTTACACACCCATGTTGTCAAGCTTTGGCCAGAGTGTGTACAGTAACAGAGTGAGATAGATATATGTACATATTAGTAATGTGTAATCTGGTACTGTGTGTGGCAACATTCAGGGAGAGATAACAAGCAGTTCTCCCACAGGTCTGTTGGATATCAACACTGTGCCCAGAAATTCAAGAATGTTACCATGTACTGGTACTGTTTACATTGTATTGCATGGCATTGTGACTGATACAGTTGCTCCGAATAACAAGGTAGTAGTCATCACTGTTGCCCACACTGTCCTACAAAATATAACTGTCTAGGATATCTGTATTAGAGTGTTGTAATACAAGGTTAAAATGCCAAATCACAGGAGAATTATAAGACATAAAGTAGATAGGATATATACAGCAATATCTATATAGCACACACAACTCTGATGGACAGTCTGTAAGTTGTAGCAGACACAGCCATGGTCTGAATCCTGGGAGTGGAAGTAGGTTGCATACAGAATCATACTCCACAACTGTACAGATAAGACCATGATGTCCAGTACATGGGCTCATATCTGCTGCCTGGCCCTCTGTCCCCTGTTCCCCTGGGAAGGCTATGGGATGATCCCAGATGTTTAGCCAACCAACAGGAAATGCAAGTGATTTTCAAACATCTATGAGAAAAAAAACTGTCACTGCAGCATCTCCTGAAACTGTAAGTAGAGTAATAATCCAAGTATGTCCTATCTACACCCCCATGTTGTCAAGCTGTGACCAGAGTGTGCATAGTAAAAGAGTGAGATGTATGTGCATAATACTAATGTGTCATTTGGAACTTTGTGTGGCAACAATCAGGTAGTGCTAACAATCATTGCACCCATGGGTACGTAGGATACCAATACTGTGCCGAGAAATAAAACCCTTCATACCCTGTACTGGTACTGTTTACTCTGGTACTGTAGGGAATAGTGAGTGTTGCAGTTTCTCTGAATAATAAAGTATCACTGATCACTGTCACCAACACTGTGCTACATAATATAACTGTGTAAGAAAGCATGTATATGTGTGTGTCAAGTCAATAAAGGTTGAAGAGGGCAATAGTCTAGATATGTCTCAGTACACTTGCAGGTGGTCAAGACATGGCCAGAGTCTGTGCAGAAAGAGTTGGATAGCTATGTGCACAACATCAACCTGGAATCTGGGAGCATGTGTAGAAACAGTTGGTTAGTGTTAACAAACATTTCCTCCACAGGTATACCAGGTAAGAGGTGTATACTGCAGGTAAAACCAGTTCATGTATAACGATGACAATGGCCATATCACTGTCCAAACTAAGGCTATAGGGTAGTGTAATAATACTTGTAAGGTACAGATAACAGCACTACTAGGAAAGTAATGTGAACTACAGGAATATACTAGTTGTTAATTGACATATTTCTCCCCCACCACCATATCTCTAACAATAAACTACATACCCATCTCAACCGGTAAGTAATGAGTCCAATGTTCTGATTATGCCATATTGGTTAATAAATATTTATATTTGTTTCCATGCATGTGCTATATTGAATTATTCCAACATTGGTGGCATGGTGCCATCACTGTACCTGCATGCTGTTGTTATTACCACTGTGGTCCCATATATGCATGTGTTCTGTTTGCTATGCAACTGTCCATATCTGGTGTCAGGGTTAATGGGAAAATCTATGCATGCTGTTATACCTAACTCTGGAATGTGTTGACTGATACTAACCCACATATGATGATAAAATCTAAACACTATAGCACGTTTGGGAAGGCCAGTCCCAGCGGTCCCACCTGTCCCACCTAAGCTGGTCGTGGCACCAGGCACCAGCATGTCTGGGGCTCAACCCGGGACCTCCTCGTCCATTGGTCCTGCACCACCTTTGGGTGGAACTGCTCCCCCCCCCAGGAGCAGGTGCAGACATGTACCTGTTACCTGTCTCCAGGTCCGGGTTGTGGTGCATAGAGAGCTCAATCAGCAGATTGGTGATCTTCTACACCAGCTGAAGGGCCATGTGTAGTGACTGGTGTGTCAGTCTGGCTCTGCGACTCAGCCCCCAGCACAGCCACCATCGGGGCTGTGAAGGTACAG
>NC_056731.1:986470920-986483420 GCF_019279795.1 Protopterus annectens
ATGCAATTGCAATGCCAGCATTTCGAGGTGTGTTTACACAAGAAGGTTGTGCCTCGGGGTTTGCTCATCCTGAAGATGCCTACGACAGGTAATCTTTATCCTGAGCTGTTGTTTAAATGGCAACAGCTCACTTTGGGTTTAAGTTTCAGTTATATGCGGTTGCTTAATGACTTTTGTGGTCCTGAGCAGGAGCGCCTGAGAGAACATATTATTAAACAACAGGAGAATATTCTATTAAGATATCCGAACAGCAGGGCCGAGATGGAAATTGACAAGTTGCTGGACAATGTCACAATTTATTAGAAAAGACTGACTGAGCAGAAGAAGAATAAGATTTCCAGGGATGTTAGAGATTTTAGGTTGGGCCATGTCTCTACTTGGCCCAGGGGCAACAATGGCAATGCTGGGTTAAATAATGTGACTGTGACTAACAATGTTAAATGAGTTACCAATGCTTCCACCAATGTTTTACCTAACAGGTTGGGTGTCAACAGTATTGAAAATGCTTTGTTTGATAATACAGTTGATATGAATGTGAATGATGGTACTGGGTCTATCCCAGAACCTTCTACTCTCTTGGAGATATCAGGCATGAATAATACATCTAATGACAATGAAACTATGTTAGATTCTAATAGTGCTCATGGTGGTGTATGTACGTTGAATATTAACAACGATGCACAGGTGGTTAGGAGGAAGGTCCCTTCCAATATTGGTCCTCAGGTAACTTCGCAGGATCAGAGTAAGAACATGTATGTCCCTTTCCACATAGAACAATCTTAACAGACCAAGAGACAGAGATCGTTCAGCAGGGGGAGGCAGAAGCGGAAGGGTTCGGGGGACGACCACACTGGTCCCACCTTGAAGAAAATGTGGGAGTGGCCAGACAATCTTTAGTGATTAATTTATCCAGCAGGGTTCTAACTGAGTTTGAAACACAAGTCCTGGACAAAGGACTCACCTTTATACCTACTGCAGCAAGCAATTTAGTTGATTCAGTACTAGACGTTAAATTGTTTGCACGAAATGTCCAATTGCAACTGGATTTTGATGCGAACAGTGTTCAAGGACGCCATGAGATTTTTCAACCACAGAGTACATATATCCCTTTTTTACATCCTCTAGTTGACACTTTTTCCAGGCTAGTTGAACAGGATCTACACCGTATGAATAAGAATTTTAAATATAGGAAGCGACGCAATAATCTCTCCTTTTTGCAAAGGAGAGCCCTTAATGACTTGAGCAATGATTCCTCCATAGTTGTTAGACCAGCAGACAAAGGTGGTCCTGTTGTTTTAATGGATTGCTCTACTTAAGTAGAGAACATGAAGTCTATGTTAAAAGAGGATAACTATTACACCCAGATTGATATGTTGGAAATAACGAACAGAGTACTTAAGGTTTATGACATGTTGGATGACATGTTAAAACATTATGACATTGGCCTTGAGCTTTTCAAATTCTTAAGGGTCAATAATCCCCTGATATCCATCATACAGGGATTACCCAAAGTTCATAAATCTTTGTCCAGACCTCCCCTGCGACCTATTGTCGCAGGGCAAGGATGGGTCACCGAACCATTCTCCCTTTATTTGGAGTATTTTTTAAGACTGCTTGTTGATGTTAATACCACCATATTGAGGGATTCTAAACAGTTTCTACTAGATCTGTATAGCTATATGAGGAATGTGAGTGCTGATGAATCTTTTATTTTGGTTACGTTAGACATTAAAAGTCTATTCACGGTGATACCTAATGATACAGGGGTGGTTAAGACCCAATGCTACCTCTCTCGACATTCAGATTTGAGCAGCAAAGAAACTGATTTGTTGACTTTATTTTTGGAGATTGTTCTGTAACAACAATAACATGTGTAGCAGTCTGATATCTCACTGGCTTGTTATCAGATATGATGTCACTAATTATGGTGCACAGCACATATGCGCCCCTTACTGCATGACATATGTACAAAGGTTGACAGGGTTGTGGCTGGAGGCACATACACAGGGCCAATATTGACATGTTGCTGTGATAACCTCATACATTTACTGTTGCAACAGGGTTTGTTGCAACATATGTCCTCTGAGGGATATGAAGTCAGTAACTCTCACAGCTGTCAGCATTTACAGACTGCAATTCTCACACTGCCTTCTGCAGTTCACAGATAGGTGCTCTGTGGGTAATACCTGAAACAACAGGCACCACACACTGGCCAGCCTGCAGATGACCCTACAGACAGGTGTTTCCTCATAAACATAGCACTGTCATGGCAGGTATTATAACATGTAGGACAGCCATATCCACACACACCCTGTTAAACCAACATTACTCCAAATGTAGTATAGCAGCACTTACAGTCTGTAGTCAGGTCAGGTGCATCCCCCTCCTGTGTGTTGGCCTGTTTCCACAGTGTATATTGTTAGAGGAAAATCCCCAATCCATCTGAGATGCTGCTTGCCAAACAACAAATCAAGTTCCTGCTCACAGTGAATGAAAGGCCTAACACCAATATGAGGTTCCTAGATATTGGAGTATGTTTCCATGCAATTGGCTATGGGAATGTTAACACAGCTGATCTACATGCAATTAGCTGGTGAAGGACTGCAATTTGTGCAGAGGCCATCAGCTGATCCTGAGCATCACTTAAAATACACATGCTGCTGCCTAAGCAAAGCAGGTGTAAGTCTCCAAATCCACCAGAGAGGGAGTGATAGAGGCAGACAGAGGCAAAGAAAAGCCAGGGAGGGGTGGGAGGGTAAAACTTAAGCATGTTTGTGTCACACACCTACCAGTACAGGGTATCAAACCCCTGATGACTATGTAGTGCTATCACATGTCCATGCAGTTATTGGATGCACCAAATAGGTTACATGTTGAGTAGCCCTCCGAACGTATATGTGATGGTGAGTGACATCTGCAACATGGATATGATAGCTATGCGGTAGGTGTAGTACACATGCCTGTCTGCATGAACAAGTGTCAGCGTCAACACAGCCACACACTCACAGGGACGCACACACATTGACACATTTGGCAGGGCTAGGAATACAACTCATCCCTAGTGGGATTGCCACAACACAGTAGTGTGAAGGTATCACATGCACCACAGGTGTCACTCAAAGGTTATATGTGCAAAGGGTATGTGGTAGTGTCTGACATCAGACATCATGCTTCAGTATGCCAATGAGGGTTGTAGTGAGTGTGAATGTTGTCATATGCATCATACAACACACACACAGACATGGGTGGCAGCACTGACATGCATGGGTGCACTGCTTCCCGAGTGTGTTGTGGTCAATGGTGCCAGATGGCTATACAAGGCTAGGTGATAGATGTACCTTGACATCAGGCCACATAACAATGGTCTGCATTGTGGCTCAGGGGAGTAGTGTCTGGAGTTGCCCACACAGGTGGGTACTGTATTTACCATCCAGTCACCCGGGTGACTATTGTGTGTGGCCAATGCTGTACATTGCTTGCCATGTATGTGGTCCTTAGTCCATGATATGGACAGTGTCTGGGATGTGCACACCTCCCACATGCATGTATAGTGGCATGTGGAACTGTACCTAGGGTGTCTGGTCCATGTTGTGTACAGAGATTATCATCGGTTTTGCCAGTCCTGGCCTCATGGGGCAAGGACTGTTAATGGACAGCAGGCTGACCCTGCAACTACATTGATAGCATGATACAAGTATTCCCTGATGTCAGTGGCATCTGTCTATACAGGGCTTGTGTTTCAGGCATGGTATGTCCTTTGTGGGTCACATTTGATGGCACCACAGGTGTTGCAGGTGTCCAGTGGGGAACATGAGGGAGGTGCATTGTCAGCATATACATGCCTATTAGACTGATGGATAGGGTGCCATGCCCTCTGTAGCCCACTGCAATCACACCATGCTTGCTGTCAGTGGGAAATGTGCAGGGTACTTCCAACATAGCGACTGTTGCCTAGGCAAGTGTGTGTGTGTGTGTGTGTGTGTGTGTGTGTGTGTGTGTGTGTGTGTGTGTGTGTGTGTGTGTGTGTGTGTGTGTGTGTGTGTGAGACATGGGTTGAGAGTGCTCCCTGGGTAATACAAGGGTTGCTGGCATTGTTCAACTGGCATTGATGTCACATTTAGCGGTATGGATCTGCACCTCAGCCTCTCAGCTAACTCACATCTGTTATCCCTGTACAGTGGACATTATAATATATCCTTGGCCCAACATATAAGAAGTTTGCAAAACCCGCTTAACATTGAGTCCAGTTATTACACACTCACAACCACTTCCACACATGATACAAATGACAAACACACACACACACACACACACACACACACACACACACACACGCACACACACACACACACACACACACACACACACACACACACACACACACATACACACACATACCTGTCATGTCTGGGATTAGAATTCCTACCTAACTAGTACATTACACTACATCACTACAGTTATAGGAGGCGCCATGTAGATTACTGGAATACTCCTTCCACAAAGGTGTATTTCACAGTGAATGACATCAGAAGGATTGCTGAAATAGGGCATTTGAATTGTACTTAGTGTGACTAACCTAAAATGCATTGCTCCCTACACAGACATAGAAACACACACAAAGCATCCACAACTGCCATGTGTGGGAATCAAACCCCATACCAGAGTTCTATATTACACTACAGCATGATGCTGGTATGGATGCACCATGGGGATTGCTGGAATGCCCCTTCCCCAAAGGTGTATTTCATAGTGAATGACATCAGCATGATTGCCAAAGTAGGGCATTTGAATTTTACTGAATCTGACTAGCCTAAAATGCATTGCTCCCTACACAGACATAGAAACAAACACAAAACATCCACAGCTGCCATGTGTGGGAATAGAACCCTACCCAAGTTCTATATCACACTACTGCATGATGCTGTTATAGGAGGTACCACATGGATTGCTGGGATGCCCCTTCCCCAAAGGTCTATTTCACACTGATTGATATTAGCAGGATTGCCAAAGTAGGGTATTTGAATTGTATTGAGTGTGACAAGCCTAAAGTGCATTGCTCCCTACACAGACAGTGACACACACAGAACACACAGTCATCATGACTGGGATTAGAACTCCTACCTAACTACTTTATCACACAACAGACATACTCAGTTATAGTACGCGCCACAGAGATTATTGGGCTACACCTTTCCCAAAGATGTATTTCAAGGGGGATGACATCAGCAGCCTTG
This sequence comes from Protopterus annectens, assembly GCF_019279795.1. NCBI lineage: Eukaryota > Metazoa > Chordata > Ceratodontiformes > Protopteridae > Protopterus > Protopterus annectens. Next base: position 986,476,155 of record NC_056731.1, read on the forward strand.
CCAAAGTAGGGCATTTGCATTTTAGGGAGTGTGACTAGCTCAAAAAGCATTGCTCTCTACACAGACAAGGACAGACACACACACAATTGCCAAGTCTGGGATTAGAACTCCTACCTAACTATTTTATCACACTACAGCAGTATGTAGTTATGGGATGTGCTATGGACATTACTAGGCTGCAACCTTCCCAGAGGTGTATTTCAAGGTGGATGACATCAGCAGCCTTGCCAAAGCAAGGCATTTGAAATGTAGTGCACGTGACTAGCATAAAACCATCACTGTCTACACAGACAGGTATAGACACACACACACTTATCAAGTCTGGGATTAGAACTCCTACCTAACAACTTGATCGTACTACAGCAGTGCGCAGTTATGGGACATCGTATGGAGATTACTGGGCTACAACCTTCCCAGAGGTGTATTTCTAAGTGGATGATATCAGCAGCCTTACCAAAGTAGGACATTTGAATTGTAGGGAGTGTGACTACCCTAAAAAGCATTGCTCCCTACACAGACAGACACACACATTTGCCATGTTTGTGATTGGAACTCCTACCTAACTAGTTTATTACACTACAGCGGTATGCAATTATAGGTCACGCCATGGAGATTACTGGGCTACAACTTTCCCAAAGATGCATTTCACAGTGGATGACCTCAGCAGGGTTGTCATAGTAGGGCTATGGGGAGGGCAGTGTGTGTGCATGGGCCATAACCAATTAATCTGTAGGGTGACACAACACATGCGGGCACACACAGTATCATATTCCACAGGTACATGTATGCAGCTGCTAGAGGACTACTTCCTTGTACAGTCATCTTGCACAGCTAACACTTGCACCACATAGTCTGTAATGCTGAGAGATACTAGTGGCTAGTATCTACAGTGAGTGACAGCTGAACCTCATGTGATTGTGGCCCTTTGGCTGTGTGCTGGGTGGGACAGGCTTGGATGGCTCCTTGTCACAGTCACCCTCTTCCACACATCTATGTATGTCTACTTTTGGCTTGTTATAGTGTGTTGTCCTTAGATATATGTCTGTATTCCTATCTACTGTGTGTGTAAAGCATGAGTGGTGCATACTTAGGAGTGTCTGCACTAACATCTGCGACTTCCAGATATGTCTGGTCCACTGGTGTTTGCAGACATGACCATCATTTGTTTAAGTGTGTGAACATGCCCAATTTGCCCATCTGTGTTGAATGTGTGGATCGAGTCCAGGTAGTTTGTTTTGCAGTGCAGACCTTTGTTTTGTACACCTACGATTAGCATACTGTTTCTGCAGGGTATCCGTTGATCATTTGGCAATATGGGGACAAACTGTGCAGGAGACAGTGTGTACAGCAGGTGATTGTGTCTGTGCTACTTCAGCTGCATGGTACTGCTGTTAGCATAGATATTCAGATGTGTACTGTTATACACAGTGATGTTTTCTGTCCTCATGTGCTGTCAGGTGGACATTCTTGCTCACAGCGATGTCTTGGACGACAAGGGTGCTGCGGCTGTGTCTGGTACTGGGGCAGACACCTACGTATTCATGGTAAGTTAAGTTATTCTGGAGGGGCTGCAGACACTTAGTGCTGGGTTTGTGTATCTGGTTCAGCACCTTGGTACAGTGCTGGCAGAGCGTTCCATAATTGTATGCCCATCAACATGACAGTTTGGGCTTATCTTGCTGTGGCAATGCCTCACAACTGTACAGATTCACACAGGTTAGCCAGGGGTAGGGGCCATGGGTCAGGACATTTACCCTATTGTGGTGTACGGGCCAGTGTGTAGCCACCAATGTGTGTCTTTGCAGCCAGGGATAGTGTGTACACACAGCTTGGTGTTGGACCCTGCACTTTCCATGCTGCCCATGCTCACACCCCCTCTGTTATTCGAACCTCTTCCATACATTATGCATACATTCTCTGATACTTTCCCTAAGGGTATCACCCCATCTCAGGTGTGTGTTAGTCTTGGTCCACAGGTCATGCAGTGGGATAGGGTGTACATGTTACTGTGGTTTGTCCACATGGTCTTGCATATGGCTTATGTGGAGTGTGTTATGTTGTTATTTGGGTGTCCATGACATAACACGCATTGGCAGTACATGTGAGACACAGGCCTTTGGCAGATGCCTGTGGAGCATTAGGTGTTGCTGCATGCCAGATGTGGCAGGTCATTGCATTCTGTCAGTCCTACAGTACCAGATCACCATACAGTATATTCCCCTGGGGTGAAGGGTAGGTGTGATAGGTGTTCACGCCAATACCTCTTAACAGTCTTGCACAGGTGGTTTGGATGCTGGCAGGATGCTACCTACAGCTTGGAACACACCTGCATGGGATACCTGCACTGCATGCTGCAGTCTTCCACAATTGCCATATACAGGTGGGGTCTTACTGTACCCATTCCCCACAGCAGGGATATGACCAGAGATGTGCCTGTGGGTGGTGTATGCATGAGCTGGGTGCATGTGTGCTAAGGACACTACTTGCATCTGACACACAGATATGCATTGGGCACTCCAGTTATGCTTGCATGTGCAGGTACATCAGCTGTTTCCCAATACATCAGTCCTACCTCCCTTGTGATCTGTGAGTGGTTGGGCAGGCACTAGTATCCCGTACTACAGGACCAGATAATATTATGCATACCTGTATGTACTTTTCCAAGGGTGTGTTCATTTCAAAGTGACGTGATATATACTGTATGTCTGGGGTACTTTCCCCTGTGTACTGCTTTTATATCTAACCCAACAGCCATGCCATGACAGTCTTTCAGATGGTGGCACATATTACCACCATACATTTGCAATGGTGTACTGCTAGCTTGTGTTATACTGATGGGTATTGTGCATGGCACTGCAGTTGTGAGGATGTGTCTCTATCATCAGCGGTAGTGGGCAATGGCCACAAGGCTTACCTCAACATGCATACATACTGACCACTCTCACACAATATGAGACACACACCAAACTAACACATACATACTTGCATATTGTGCAGATGCTGCGACCCGTCCTGCTACCTTGGCATGCCTCTGTGCATCTGTGCTCCACTGGTATTATACCTACACATACATGTTACTACATTTCTACATAGGGTTGTGGGAGGGCACACCTGACTGTTACGACATGTGTACATAAGATTGGGGGGCACACCAGACTGTTACTACATAGTTAAGTAGGGTTGGGTGGAGCACACCTGACTGTTTCTGCATTCCTACACAGGATTGCAGGGGGGGGCACACCTGACTATTTCTACATTTCTGCACAGGATTGGGGGGGTATCTGACTATTTCTACATTTCTGCAGAGGATTGGGGGGCACACCTGACTGTTTCTGCATTTCTACACAGGATTGGGGGAGGCACACCTGACTATTTCTACATTTCTACACAGGATTGGAGGGGTATTCCTGACTATTTCTACATTTCTACACAGGATTGGGGGAGCACACCTGACTGTTACTACATTTCTAAATAGGATGGGGGGGCACACCTGACTATTTCTACATTTCTGCACAGGATTGGGGGGCACACCTGACTGTTATTACATTACTACGTAGGATGAGGGGGCAAACCTGACACTTGTACACATTTGCTATGACTGTACTGGTATGTGAAGTACTCCATTTCATTTTGTATTCTAACCTATCATGCTGACTGCAGGCATATCAGTGTACTGCATATCTTAGCTTTGATTGACCTACATATTAGTTTCTGACTTCCTACCCTTCAGAACTAACGTCCCACTGCATGACCTGCTGTAGTCTGTCTGTTTAGGCCTGTGTAAGTTATTTTCCTTGTGGGTGTCCCGGTATTGAGGGTAGTGCTGCAGGGCTGCCTATGTCAGATGCACATAGTACACTCCCTAAACATGGTTGACCACAGGTAGTGTCATGTTTGGCATTTTTTTTACTGTATGTGAGAGACAGAGAGAGGTGTTATTCACTGGGCCCTCCTGTGTCTGTGTATGTGGTCTGCATTGCCTCTTTACCAAGGCCAGGGCATACTGGGCACACCTCCTTCTGGCTACTGGGGCAGGCTCAGGTTGTTCCTCCTCAGAGTCACTCTGTGCCTGTGCAGGCCTTGGCAATGGTGAAGGGTTGTGTGGTCCTGCCCCATGCTGGTCCAGCTGCAGCTGTTTCCGCAGGATTATATTGTGTAGCATGGCACATACAATGACAATTTGGGTACATGTAGCTGGTGAGTACTGCATGGCTCCGCCGGATGTGTCCAGGCACCGGAACCATGACTTGAGCATCCCAAACACATGCTCTACTATAATTGTGGTCTGTGCATGTGCCTCAATATAGAGTTCTTGTTCTGGTGAGTGTGCATTTCTGATGGGTGCCATCAGCCATGGCTCCAGTGCATATCCAGCGTCCCCCACTAGGTGACCATGAGGGATGTCCCCATTGGCAAATCTTTGGTACAGCTGTGTCAGATGCCAGATGTAGGAATCGTGATAGATTCCAGGGCAGCCAGCACACACATTCATTATTATGCCCTGAGCATCGCACACAGCCTGGCATTTGATGGAGGGGAAGCCCTTGTGATTGATGTGGAACCTACCCCACTCACCAGGTTGTGCTTTGATGTGTATGTGCGTGCAGTCTATAGCACCTACTACCTCAGGTTATTCTGCTATTTGGTGAAACAGTTGCATATTGCTGGCCAACGCCTCATGGGTAATGGGGAAATATACATGCTCACCAACATGTGCTGACATGGCATCCAGGAACTGGTGGAGTACCCTGGATGCTGATGCCTGTGAGATCCCCATCATATCCCCAGTTGGCCTTTAGAAGGTACATGTAGCTAGTATTCTTAGGCCTACACATACCTTGGTATCCACTGGGATGGGCTCCCCTCTGTTAGTTCTGTGTGTCAGGTGTGGCTGGCACAGCTCAACAATTTTCTGTAGGAGGTCCCTGTCCACCCTATAGTGCTCCACTATCTCCAGCTCATGTAGCCTCTGGTATGTTACACTGGGTGGTGTGGCTGGCACAGCTCAACAATTTTCTGTAGGAGGTCCCTGTCCACCCTATAGTGCTCCACTATCTCCAGCTCATGTAGCCTCTGGTATGCTACACTGGGTCTCTACACTATTCTCTGTCTCCTCACTGTGGGTTGGTCATCAGCATTTGCATCCTCACCACCCTCAGCCTCTTCCACAAGTTGTTGTATGATAGCTATTGCAGCCCCTATCATTTTGTTGTTTTGTTTGTTAAAAGTTCCCTGTTTACATACACTGGTGGTGTAGATTGTGGGAAAAACCAGAGGGGAAGGTGTTTTCATAGTTTTTAGTAGTGTTCTGGGCTGGGCTGGTCTGCTGCCTGTGTAATTGACTGATCCTGATACATTTCACCTGCCGGTTATGCTAGTTCTCCTAGATTACCTTCCTACTGCTGTTTTCCCTTCCCATTGCCTTCCTGTTTAAGCCCCGGGAGTACGCTGCACAAACCCAGTGCTCAAATGTGCACAGAGATGCTATTTCATGGTTTAACTTTTCTTTTTCCTGTAAAACCCGGTATGTGGCAAGCCCACCTGCTTAGGCAATGTAAAGAGTGTTAGGCAGACTCAGACACGCCCCCTTGCTTAGCTGTGCTTACCTATGAGCAAACCTGAGCCACAAGGCTCCAGTCTGCTTACAGTATGCCTGACCCACCCCCTATAATGTCAGCTAACTCCTAGGCTTGCACCAAACTATTCCTGCTCTTACACTGTTGGGACCTTACTAGCATGCTGGGGAAAACTGGGATTCACTACCATTCCCCTCATTTGCATAGGATTGCCTGCTAATACATAGTTACATGTCTCACATTGAGCCTCCCCCCATAGCAACCACTACTCACTGGCCATGTTGTCTTCTGCCTACCATTGACTTTAATGGCAGAATAATGATTTTAGTTAGAATGCTTATTTTAGGTTTATTTTCTTACCCCCCCCGATCCCATTTGCGCACCACTGCCCTACATTTAAACAGCCGAGATTGGCTAAAAAAAATATAAGTTGATTTTTTTTATTTTTTAAGCTGTTTTCAATGCCAGTGGTCTTATATGTGGCCATTGGCATGCTTCCTGACTGATATGCACCCTTTATTTGGAGCTGGCACGGCTCCATTTTGGAATTTCCGAGTCCATTTCTGCAGATTACACTAGCCCTGCATGGACGGTTTCTAGCTTCTTGCATCACAAATTCACCTCATTTGCATGGATTTCTCCTGCAAATGGGGTAATTTTCATACAGGGGCTTAGTCCGTGCAGGACTATTGGGAGCACTCATGCATGCCCCTGCAGGCTATTTCTGGATCGCACGGTAGACATACTGCCTGCTGTAGCTCCTGCACTAATCCTGCATGCTGTGGAAGGCTTGAGGAATCAGGGGGATTGTTTTAGACACAAATACTCTACCATCACTGCCTTAAACAAACTGATTGCCCAAACCTGTCACAACATGCAAAAATATAAGCTGACAAGAGTGATGTTTTTAAACCTTAAACATGCATTTGAAAATGCTGATTTTTTTTTCTTCTTAAGTATTGCAATGGCTTGATATATACTTGTCTCATGGAATGTTTACAGTGCACACAAATTAAAGCAGGTCACTCCTTGGCACTTCATCTAAAGGAGTAATGCATGGGTGTTCATTTGGACTACTTATGTTTTCACTTTTTAATAATGACTTGACATCATACCTTCCCTCTCAAATATAAACTACATATTGTACATTGATGACTTACTACTATTGAAAGCTTGCAAATATCCTAATCAACTTAACTCATATCAGCAAAATGATTCCTCTGCTGTTTGAAGCTTGGCATGCAAAAATAAAGTGGCAATTAATATTAACAAATAAATTGAATTTCGGTATACATAAGAAACTGACTAATACCACGTCAATGTTAACTAAGCATCCAGATAATACATGCATACATTGTGCTATAACTGTAATGTATTTAGGTATTAGTGTGGACGGAAGCCTGACCTTCATCAACACACACAGAATGACAAATAAATAAGGTCTATAACAAATTGAGTGTTATACAGAATGCATCATCTTTCATACTTAGAAGCTAGACATGCATATGCAGTCAATGTACTCCTACAAAGACACATAGATATATATATATATATATATATATATATATATATATATATATATATATATGTAACCTACTATACCAGTCATCTCCTCACACATAGGAGATATGCTTCAAATTGAAGAGAATTATATACTTTAGTAATAATCCATGACAGTGCATGGGTATAT
>NC_056731.1:986485920-986603420 GCF_019279795.1 Protopterus annectens
ATACATGCACAGTGGTACACAGCCAGTGATAGCCCTCCCAGTATCTTACTCCAGTCTTACCACAGGAGTCCTCAGCCATTTATATACCCATTGCTCTGCTTACTGCAATTTTCTCCTTCTAGAGCCTGCTGTATGAAAGTGTACCATTGTATAATGATCATTACTGTTTTGTCCTGTCCTCTTCCTTTTTGTATTCTACTTATTAAAATTGTTATGTTTTCTTTTCTTATTTGTTTTTATACAATTATTTTTCTTTATTCTGTAGTTTAAAACAGTGGAATAGGATGTTGTGTGGTTGTGGCTACCACATACTGCACTGACCTCACTACCAGCTGAGGAGTACCTACATTACTGTAGGCGACTTGCAGTGTACTGAGGTGATTTTTAGCAATGCGTCTCCAGAAGGTAGGACAGGATCTTCATCATGAAGTGGCAGTGGGATCCTCCTTTGATCACTTGCAATCTGAAGTGCATTCTCATGCAATTGGCAGAGTCACATAACTGTCCAGCCTGACCATCAGGCCACCAGTGGCAGGGGTTGCCCATGATGTTAGCCATGATACCTATTGCTCCTCACCGCAACCTCTCTTGCATCATGGTGCTCCCCTTCCTTGTGTGTTACTCACCCTCCCTTCATTTCTCCACTGTCTGCCTCCTTGACTTTTTATCTCCTTTGTGCCCCAACCTTTATATCAGCACCTATTCTGTCAGTCATTTGTATATGTTTGTGTGTCTGTCTCTGCTGCCATTCCTATATCATGCTGCATGCCCTCATCACTTCTCACCTCCTTCAATCTCATTATACCCATAATCTCAAAAAATAAAAAAGATACCTGTTAAATAAATTGTCTTCCTCACCTCCTGCCACTTTTCATCTTGCAGCACCATTAGGCATCCTATTCAACAAAAGCCTGAGTACTGGCTTTGTTCCAGCCATGCCGAGGACAGCCATTGTCATCCCTTTGCACAAAGGTGGAGCATCCACCGATCCAAGAAATTATAGACCTATCAGCCTAAATAGCCTGATTTGCAATGACGTGGAATGGATTTTCATGGACCTCATAAAAAAGGACATTGGCAACCTCCAAACATTCAATCCTACACATTTTGGTTTCATCAAAGGGAGGTCATGCCTGTTAAATTTGGTTGACTTTTTTGAGACAGTCACCAAAGCCATGGACTAGGGGAATACAGTGCACACTGCCTGCCATGACCTGGCCAAAGCCTTTGATACTATTCCCCTCTCCGGTATAATCGATAAACTCTCTCAACTAGGCATCAAGCCATATGTTACCAGATAGATAGCAAACTGCCTCACTGATAGAACACACCAAGTCAAAATAGGAGAAGCCACCTCAGTAGACTCGTAAAAAGTGACATACCCCAGGGATCAGTCTTGGGGCCTCTGCTGTTTGGGATATACTTTTCTTTTTTTTTTCAAAACAGGTTTATTGTTTTAACATATAAGAGAAATATCATAACAATTTTATACAAGTAATTAAAAATAGGTATTATTATAATATTCAACAAAACAACTAAAGTATTTACAAAGACATCCACTACAATCAGATCAATTAATTAAACTAAAATACCATGCTATTGAAATTAAATTTTTTTTAACAAATTTTGTAAATTATCCCATACAATAAAATAAGATGTTTTTCTATTTGTTCTAGTCCTAATTGTGTTTATTTCCATATGGCACACTATATTCATAACATTTTAAATTCATTGAACGAAGGAGGTGTATCTGAAATCCAATTTCTAGTTATTATTTTCCTAGCCACTGCTAGAATAGACCATAACAAGGGAAGCTTAACCTTTTAACACTTTGAGGTACAGGTGTGTTGAATAATATAAGAGATTTAGAAATAATGCAATTATCTGTAAAAACAGCCTGACAAAATTCATTAATTGACTTCCAGTATTCTTTCAATTTTATACAGTCATAAAACATATGAGCCCAGTCAGCATTAATTTCTACATTACATCTCTTACATAAATTATCTTTATTATTTATTTTATTCATCATCAAAGGTGTATAAAAGATCTATGTAAAATTTCCATGTATAAAGTCTCCAGACAATGCAAGATGTAGTTCTATAAGCAGATTCCAATATATATTGTTTATCTTGTTGATTTGGTGGGTCCCCATTAATAGAAGTGAAATAATTCCAGTATGAATCTACACTGTAAAAAGTTTCTTGTCTGATAATTTTATGTATGTATGAAAGTTTATCTTTATCAGAAACTTTATGTTGTAAATTTAATATCAAGTAATCAATCAGTGTTGGAATAGATTCTTTAACTGTTATAGACATTAGATCTATTTTATTAATGAGATGTTGTCTAAAGGTCTGAACCTCTAACCAGCAAGTTTCTCTTAGATCAAATTCTTGTTTTAAGAAATCTAGATTTTTAACTTTATTATCAGATATCAACTGATACCAGTACTTTAGATCATTATCTATAGCTAAATGAGTTCCTTCAGAAGTAGATGACAAAAGCATACCCTGAGTATACATTATAGGGAATACAATAAAATTCCATTCCCTATACTTAGGGTGCATGAATATAAAGTTATGATAACTAATAACAATATTTAATGGGTAACAAACCATATGTTTAGGTGTAATAGGTGAAGTACAAAATTCCTTTAGTAACCATAACATGGAGTTATTTACAATCATATTTTTATGTGTTAAGGAGATTTTCCTAAAATGCATACTAATTAGCTCCCAATAATCTTTCCATTTTGTGACATATGACTGATCTATTAATAAAGTAATATATTTTACAATAGAAGAGATAGTATATAGATTAAAGTCTGGAAAATAAATACCCCCTTGAGACCAGCTATTAGTATGTTTCTTTAATGCAATCCTAGGTCTATTAGGTGCCCATAGGAAATTTAACATTAGTGTATTCAGTTTCTTGATAATTATTTTTGTAGGTGGAAGTATTATTGATTGTATTAAGTATAAAATCTTGGGGAATATTATCATTTTAATAATTGTAAGTCTCTCCTCCATAGTAAAAAACATATTATTCCAGGTATTAAAAAGATTTTGTATATTATGAAAACAGGTATTATAATTATTATATGCAATAGATTTAATATCTTTAGATAGTATTATACCTAAATAAGTTATCCGACCTGAATTGGGTACATATTTAGTAAAATCACTAATGAAAATATTTTTTCGTGTATATATAGGTAGTATTTTAGTTTTTTCTTCATTGAATATTAAACCAGAAATACTTTTAAAATTCATCATGTTATCAAATAGAGACTGCATAGAATAATTAGATCCTGCTGATGTAATTAGAACATCATCTGCAAAAAGTTGAATTTTGGATGTTGTATTTTCATCTATTTCAAAACCCTCTATGTCAGTACTGTTTCTGATCAAATTAGCCCAAGGCTCCATTACTAAAGTGAATAATAGTGGAGAAAGTGGACATCCTTGTTTTGTACCTTTAAGAATGGGTATTTTTTGTGAAACATATGTTCCTACCTTAATATAAGCCAACGTTCCTTTGTATAAATGCTCAATTAGATTTACAAATGCATCTGAGAAGTTTGTGCACTTCATTAAGGTAAACAAATAGTCCCAACTTACTGAATCAAATGCTGAACTTATATCAAGACTAATAAGTGTTAAATCTTTCTTTTTCCTATTTGCAAAATATATTAATGTTAAAGTTCTTCTTATATTTTCAAAAGTATTTCTATTTACAATGAAGCCTGTCTGATCTATATCTATAATGCTGGGAATGATTGTCTTCAATCTATCAGCAAAAATACTCATAAACATTTTATAATCAACATTAAGTAATGAGATGGGCCGATATGAAGAACATCTAGTTGGATCTTTATTAGGTTTTAAAATTGGCGAAATAAATGTATATTGCCAAGATGGGGGGTTATTAACTCAGTTTGGGCCAAAATAAAAACCTTATGTATTAATGAATATGGACTTTTAGAAAGGATTTTATATATCTCTGGTATAATACCATCATTACCCGGTGCTTTGTTTGATTTAAGCTTATTTATTTGTGTAATAACTTCTGTATATGAAATACTCTTGTCCAATAGTTTAATCTGTTGTTTATTAAGCTTTTTATTCATGTTTGTGGTTATAAACTCCTTTATTTTATCTTTAGGTTCCATGTTAATGTTATTATGGTTAATTTTGTGAAAGTGATTTCTAAATTCATCTAGTATTTCAGGTATACTAGAAACATTCTTCTTTTTCCTTAGAGAAAAGATTTCTTTGATATGGTTTTGTTTATTCAACCTTTTTGTTTTATTTTTAAGTCTATGTAAGTATTTGGGGCTTATTGAATAAGACAAAAACTTGTATTTCTCTAAAGTTATTTTAACTTTATGAGTTAAAATTTCTTTGTATTTCTCATTTAGTTTGTTTATTTCTTCAATAACTTTCTTGTCCATAATATTTTCTTTATTATTATGTTTATAAGAGTCTAATTTACTTTGAATATCTAACAATTCCTTATCCCAAGATTTCCTTTTATTATTATACCATCTGATACTTTGTGCATATAGATATGATTTTAAGGCATCCCAAACATAAACAATGGAGACTTCAGGAGTATTATTTATGTCTAAAAATGTTTTACTTCTGAAAGTATATATTCTTTATAGTCTTTTAGTTGAGTTAAGTATGCTGGTATCCTTTTGATCTGAACATTATGAGTATTTTTTATCATGAATTCAAAAACAATTGAATTATGATCAGATATAGGACATGAAATGATTTTGGAATTAATTAAATTTGTTACCATCTGGTTAGAAATAAAGGCCCTATCTATTTTTGAATAAGTTTTGTATCTGTTAGGAAAAAAAGGTGTATGGTAATGATTTTGAATCTATCTGATTATTAATATCATTCAAATGATAAGAATTAACAAAATCATTTAAATGTTTTGCATTAGATGTAATTCTTCTTTTCCCTATAGTGGTAGTATCACTTTCATGTAGTATACAATTAAAATCACCAGCTAAAATAATATCTCCTATAGAGAATTATATGATCTTATCAAGATGATGTTTCATTGTATTAATACCAATTCCAGGTATCCAATATACATTAATTAAAGTGTAAGTCTTCCCATTAATTTGTATTATAACCATACAAAACATTCCTTTGTCATCCTGATAAGACTTAATGGCTTTAGGAATGGGCATACTTTTATTCCATAAAATAGCCACTCCTCTATTTTCTGAGTGTGCTCTGAACTAACCAATACTGTATATTTGTTTGTGGCTAGTTTATCAATATCTTTTTTCAAGAGATGGGTTTCTTGCAGGAAGACTAAGTTGGCCTTATGTAAATTAATGTATCTTATTAGGCTTGCCCTTTTACATGGATTATTCAATCCATTAATGTTTAAAGAAATTCCTTTTAAAGATGTCATTTGGCATTTTTAAAACTTAAGAATCTTATGATCAAAATAACAAATAACAAGATAAGTATGGGATATACTTTTCTGAGATGCAGGCCAAAACCAGTGGGCTATGGCTGACCACATCTGCAGATGACTGCTAGCTGGGTGTTGTCATCAATTCCCCTTTTGATGTGGACATCCTCCAAGAGGGTCTCACCCAAACAAATGACTGGTGCTAGAAACATGGCCTCACACTGACTACCAAAAAATGCATAATCATCTCCACAAATTATCACATTAATAACAAGGTCCTAAGTACAAAATCAGTCATGAGGGACTTGGGCACCCAGGTTGATAGCAAACTTACTTTTGACCACCATATTGCCTCTGTTGTAAAGATTTCTACATGACCTACCTCATCAGTAAGGGCATCTCATGCAGGGACAAGGATGTCATAACATCCCTGTATTCTTCCATGATAAGACCCATTATTGAGTACAGTGCCCCTTTCAGCATGGACTTCACAAAACACATGCAGCAGCTGGAAAGACCATAGAGGTTCCTCACTGGGAGAATCCAGAGCCTCAAACATTTAACCTACACAGATAGGTTAAAAGTCATGTCCCTTCACTTAATCTCCTAAAGACTCCTTAGTTGTGACCTGTGTCTGGCATACATAGTAATCTTAGACTCCACGTTGATGGGACTGCTGCATATCCGCAAGTCAAGCTCCACTCAAGGAACCCACACTCACAACTTCAACCTGGTCTGTGACATGAATAGGACTTGTTGTGGGACAGATTTGTGTCCCAGAGACTCCCCCTTCTGTGGAATAGACTCCCTCCCCATGTCAAGTAGAGTACCACATTAACCCTTTTTTATGTGCAACCTGGATAACTGGGAAACAGAAAATACACCACTGGAATTTCAATCTGTGTCCCTTCTGGATAGGGGCATTAGGTGCTGACTTGTCGGAACATGGGCTAAATTCTTGGCTAGCCTTTTAAGGGCCTCAGGACCAATAGCTTAGTGATTTCATATGATCCTATGATCTTAAAACTGACCTTATAACCAGCAACTGTTTATGAAATGAACTTTTCATATGCACATCTTGGTAGACAACAGCTCACATGGAGATAGTCTATTGCAGTTTCAAATCAGGAAGATCTAGTGTGATCTAAATGAAAATCAAAATGAATGCACTCAAGTAGAATCTAGAATACTTTCTAAGACAGTTGTTTCTATTCATCTTAACTTCTTCCTTTCTTCTTTGTTCTTTCTTCTTCTTCTTGTGTCTCTCCATTTCCTGAATACTTTGGCCCCTTCTCCATCTCACAAACTATGCTGTATATTACATATTAATTTTCTTTGGTTATTTACACCATATTGCTATTGCTATGTGTTGTGGCAAAAGTTGCCTGTCACTTTTCAAAAGTTTCTCTCTTTAGTGAAGCTAATGTTCAGTATTATTCTTATTAAAAGGTTGACAGTTCATCTTTTTTTAAATCCTTGTGGCATAGTTTGAGAGATAGATTCATTTTTTACTATGGCATTAATAGATTGGTTATCAAGTCTGTTTATTACAAAGAGAGATGTTTTCACCTGTAATTTGTGTTTTGTAGCTTTTTAAATGTTGATGGGTAAAATGCAGATAAAACAACAGAAGGAGCATGGCAAATTGGTCCAAATATGGAATAACTACATGAGTTTGCACATTTTTTAATATCAGTTGAGGCCTTTAAAACCAAAAATAAATATTGAAGTAGCTAAGTAAGTGAGTAGATTGTGTAAAAAAGGAACAAAATGATGGTCAAAATTAGGAAGTGGAGTGTGAAACAAGGTAAGAAAGACATTTGTTAGCTGTGTCCAGAAACTCAAAGGTAATACACAACAATATGCCAAACTAAATGTATGTGGAGACACCTATACTGAGTCAGAGGATATAGCAAATCAACTGACTGCTAAATTCAGCTCAGAGATTATGCCCACTTTCTCCACCTGACACCTCACAAAAAATACCCATGACCATATCTCCTCCTTCACTAGGAACAGGTCTTCAATCCTCTCTAAATGGCCAAAAACACTACATAGATGGGCTGAGATTATATCCCAGAGCGTCAACTTTGACCTATCAAAATTACAGTTCACTGAAATGCAATTTTCCCAGTCCATTTTTGTGAAAGTGCATTTATCCAAAAATGCACTTTCATGAAAATCGGTTCAGCAAATAGAGGTAGTCCATTTCAGGTTCATGTGGTGGTGCAGTTACAGTGCTTCTTCAGTGGTGTATGGGAGGGGAGTTTGTTGTATATTGAAGTACAGTGAGGATAAGGGAACATTCCCTTTTCCCCACTGTAGTACAATCTCGGAGTTAGTATATATAAGTAGCGAGGGTATGGGGGGGTGCAGGGGGGCTTGTCCCTCTGCATACATGTGTTTAGTGTATTCGCTTTTTAGTTTTATTTTTTTCTTTCACCAAACTGATTTTTGTGAAAGTACATTTTCAGATAAATGCACTTCTGTGAAAACGAACTCAGGAAATTGAGGTTCAGTGAACTGCAATTTCGATGGTTCAGCATCAACCCATACCAGGATGCCTTATGAAATAGTATGAGAAATGACCTATCAAGCCCAATAGAATCATTATTTGACAGTGATCTCCAAACAGACTTTGTGTCAAATGAATGGAGAACTGCAGCTCTTATTCTAAAACTCAAGGGAGGGCCATCCATGGTCCCTAGTAACTACTGACCCATAAGTCATGCTAGTCTCATATGTAAAGCCATTGAAAGAGTTACCATGGATATGATAAATAATGACATTGGAAATCTTCAGACACTGGACCCAACCCAGTCTGGTTTTATCAAGAGAAGGTCATGCCTGTTCAACTAGGTGGATGTCTTCAAGTAAGTCACCAAATGAATGGACAAGGGCAAAATGATGAATACAGCCTACCTTGATATGGCCAAGGTGTTCAACGCACTATCTCACTTAGGTATTGTAGACAATTGTAGCTCATGAGATTAGGTATAAACCCCTATGTCATCTGATGGAGAGGCAGCTGTCTCACAGCAAAGACCCAATATTCAGGACTGGGGATTCTAACTCTTCAAAAAGACCTTTCACTACCAGAGTCTCACAAGGCTTGGTGCTGTGGCCATTTCTTTTTAGCATCATCTTCTCACCTCAATTGCCTCTAGCTGATAAAGCTGGCATATTGCATACTAGGCACAGTCACAGAATTCCCCCAAAGACACAAATACTGCCTAAAACTCAATGCCAATAAATGTGTAATACCAACGTTTGGTAAGTTGGCCACCAGGGAAATTACTGCATTGATAATACACCTTTGAGAGTAAATCCTGTGATCAGGAATTTGGGAATCAATGTAGACAGTGACATGGCCTTTGACTATCATGTGTTAACTTTAGTAAGGAAATAATTCTATATTGTGCAACTTATATGCAATGATGGGGCATCCTGAGGACAAATATGCCATTGTTCCATTGTACTCAGCCCTTGTTAGACCTGCCATTGAGTACAAAGTTGTACCTCATCAGGCACATTCCCAATGGTTCCTCACAAATTAAAATACATGGTGTAGAAAACATGTCCAATGTGCTCTGCTTCAAAGCCTATCGCTCTACTTGGTCTCCTGTAGAATGCTGATAGGTGATCCATGCATAGCCAGCTAAGCATCCCCTGGTTCACCTCTGATGGACCTTCTGCACACCAACAAAAGGAATTGCATCAGAAATACCCAATCCAAGGATCTAAATCTTGTCTGTAGCATAAATAAGACATGTTGGAAGGATAGGTATGTTTCAAAGATATTACTCCTTGCCTGAAACAGCCATGTCATCCACATGAAGCTGAGTACTTTCCTGCTCTTTTTTCAAGCATAATGTAGACCAGTGGATGGGAAATCAAAAATGTACCTCTGGTTCAGCACCTATACTTTATTTATGTATTTATTTATTTATTTATTTATTATTAATTAACATATGATTACAGGGAAAACCTGACAAAAAAGTGTCCATTTTCAGTGGAGACAGAGGAAGAAAAGATCCAAAATATTACCAAAACATTTTAATAACATTTTAAGAACAATAATTTTCAATCTTCAAAAATAATACAAGCACGTTTACAGTTTAATTAATTATGCAAAATTAGACACAATGTGACAACATTGGTTAAAACAGATTCAGCTTATATGGCAAATAATTTAATATTTAGACATTTTAGCTAGTTTATTGAGAAATTAAAGGTAAATTAGTTAAAGCAGTATAATTTAGTGTAACAGGAATTACAATATAAATTTGGAGAAAAACTACTGATATGGGATATTTAGAAAGATAGTCATGAGAAATAAAAAAGATTTTAGATAGGAAGAGAGGGGAGAAGGGAGAGTACGTAGGTGTTAGGTCTGAATAGGCATTTTTTCATACAGGATATAATTTATTCTGGGGTTGAGCAAGAACAGTGCCACATTTTGATAAGAAAGTCTTTTAGAAAGGTTTTAAAAGGCTGATGGGCAGGCATTGCCCTGATGGATACTGGTAAGGAATTCCATGCTTTAGCAACATGGTATGAGTACAGACCATGCCCAGCAGATTTAAGTGGATCATAATAATCAATTGGGATCATAGTTATGTATAATGGTATATATTGCCAGACAAGCAGATGGATGATCGATAATTTTATAGATGGTAAGAAGCTGTGCATATGTTGGTTGATGGGAAATTTCTAACCAATTTAGGCTATTTAGAGCTATACAGCAGTGTGGTCTAAAAGGGTTATCTGCTGTAAATTTAGCCACCATATTATAGCATTATTCAAGTTTTGCTTTTTACAATGCATGTAGGTTAGTAAATATGGTAGCACCATAAAGTAGTGAGGGGTGAAGGGAATTAGTGGCAAGTGAAGCTTTACTTGCCTTGGAGAAAAACTTTTTGGCTTGGTAAAGCATCCCTATTTTTAATGCATTTTTGTATATGCAAGTCAAATTTAAAATTATCCTCCACAATCATCTCTATTAATTTGCTATGAGAAGTGACTTCAATGGCTGTATTATTAAGAGAGACAGGGTTTTACATTTTGTTTTGTCACGTGAGATGGATTTTTTGGGGGGGTGTATTGAGCATGAGTTGTGAGTTACAAAGCCATGTTTCTCTGGCTGTTGAAGCTTCCTAAGATTTTGAAGATTTGCCGTGTTTTCAGATGTGCATATGAATGTGGAGTCTTCTGCATTTTGTATTAGGGTGGCCCATTGCATGGATTTATGGTGGGTGCTGGGGAGAATGTTAAACAGGAGGGGGATCGAGGATAGAGACTTGTGGTATGCCAGTTGTGACTGGGAAGAATGGGGAGATGGTGGAGTGTGATTCTATTGAATGATACCTCTTGGACAGGTAGCTTTTGAACCATAGAAAGCTAGGCTGTGATTGACCTAGTGGGGACATTTGATGTAAAAGTTTGCTGCAACAAACATCAAAGGCTTTATATAGGTCTAGAAATAAGGCATAGATTAGTTTGCTTTTATGTCTAGCTTTTTTTTTGGCACTGTCTATAAAGGTTACAAGTGCAGTGTTTGTACTATGGGAGGGAGAGACGGCATGTTGTGTAGTGGATAGGAGTTCTCCTGCAGGAGACAGTTTAGTAATTGTGTTTTAATATATTTTTCAAGTATTACGGTGATGATGGGATAAGATTGCTATAAGTCTAAAGTTAGTAATCTTTGTTGAATTTCCTCCTTTGTGTAGAGGGATGTGTAATTTTTTTTCCAGAGAGATAGAGTGTGGGATTTCTGGACTGACCTATTTATAAGGATTGAGGCAGGTTAGGCAATGCTTTTGCCTGCTATTTAAGATGTTCATTTGGAAGATCATTGGCTGAAGTAGAGCACAGTTTGTGTTTGATTAAAAGCAGTTTTATATGGGAGATGGGAACATGTTTCAGGATGAAAGTGGCTGTGGTGATATGTGTCTATTGGACATAGTTGTGATTAGATGTTGGGGAATCCTTGGTTAGAGATGCTATGCTATCTATGAAATAAAAGGTGAATTCTATTCTAGTTACAAGTACTGAGTTTTTGCGAAGGTTACATTTCTGGCCAGGATTTTTTTAATGACTGACCAGAATCTTTTACGGCCATGTTTACTATTGTTCTGAATGTTGTTAGAGTTTAATTTTTGCATTTATTTCTTTGCTTTATAGTATAGTTGTGGAGCATTCTGAGGCTTTCAAGATATTATGGTGTTTTATGTTTTTGACATTGTTTCGATATTTTTTCTCTATATTGTATTAGCATTCAACTCTTTTTGTATAGCCAAATTGTATTATTTATTTTTAGACTCTTCCTTCTAGGAGGTGCAGGGCTATTTAGGAAAGTTGGATTGAATTAATTAACAGCATCATTTAAGGGGAGGGTTTTCAGGATGTTCCAGTTAATAGATGACATGTTAATAATGAATATTTCTGGGTTAAACCTGGGCAGGTTGTGTGTTGTTTTATAAAAATGCTGTTTTAGTGGATGTGTGAGATGCCTGGTTTTTAGACTTGGAGAACGGCACTGAAACAGTCTGTCATTGTACATCTGCTGGTGAATTTGCAAGAGTCTGATACTAGGATCCAGCCTGATAAGAAATTTGATGTCTTGCCATTATGTGTGGAGCTGTTAATAAGTTGTGTGAAGCTGCATAAGTAAATGCTAGATGTAGGGGGGGGTTAGAGACTGTGTTTAAACAACTGATATTGCCATCACCTGGTAGTATTTTTTTCTTGCAGAATTGTTAAGGATATGCAATGTAGGATATCGTCTGGTGTTGCCATGTTGTCTTCATGAGGTATATAAAAGAGAGTAATACTTGTTTATTTTTGTTTATTTTCAGGAAAGTAATATGAAGCTCTGCTGAACTGAATTTTGTTATTGATTTGTTCTGGGGAAATGTGCTAGGCATTGGGAAATACTAAAGCAATACTACCCCATCTTTTCCTCCTTATACAATCATTATGGATGATATTATAGCTGGGGGTTATAATTTGGAGTGAATTTTGCTGGCTTTAAGGCAAGTTTCAGTTATAGCAAGAATATCAGGCTTGTGCTGGGTAATCCAGGCATGTAGTTCAGTATTTTTATTTATTATGGTTCTAATATTTATAGTGGGAATGATGCTAAATGTTGGATGGAAGATGGAAAACAGGAAAAGAGAAACAGTAGTGTTTGGAGAAAAGTAGTCAGGTTATAAGGGAGGGTTAGGATTATGTGAAATGTGTATGTGGGAACTATAAAGGTAATAATCAAAACAGGCTCACATGCAGTCAGGTGGCAGCCAAATGTACTTACATGTGTATATGCATTTTAATACCTAATTAAGTGTGAATAATTTAATGAACAAAGCTAAGCACATTCATCTTTGCTAAATATTAGAACTTCATCACAACTAAGTAACAATATTTGAAATTCATTTTGACACAGGTATAAAGTATCACATGACTCATGTAAAATAGTTTTATAAAAAGACAGTGATGAAGAATATCAGTTCAATTAAAAAATCAACAATATATTAGATATAGTATCCTTATTCAAAACATAATATTACATATTAGAATAATCTAACAATATAAATCATATTAAAATCAGGCTGGAAAGAATATTAAATACATAGATCTTATAAAAGGACTGAAAAAATACACTTTGCACATGATGTGAGAACCACCATAAAATCATTATTAACTGTCCTAAGGTACAAATAACTAACTGATATTTATATCAAAATAACATGAATTTCATCATACTTGTTGCTGTCAACTTTAATCCTGGATTAAAAGATGTGTATTCATTTAAACCTGGTAGTAAGTGGCATTTGATTTAATTCTCAAATTAACTCCCTGTACTCAATAGGTGTCTCCCCTTGCTACTGCTTTTCCACAATGCCAAAATAAAATATTTTGCATTCTTTACACTCCAAAGTGTGTTTGTATTGAGCACCATTTTTTTTTTCTTTGTAGTGTCATAACTGTGCTCATAGATTATGTTATGAACTATTTCAGTTTTTCCTACAAATAAGGAAGGAGAAGTGTAGCTTACAGCCAAACATACCACTCATGATGTTGTACAGCTCCCCTTCATTAAGCTTCTCTTAGATGAATGATAATTATTGAGTTCAATAACATCTTTTTTCAAAATGTAGGTACACTGGTTGCAAGAGCCACATTTATAAGTCCACTGTTTCCTTCCATCATGTTTAATACTCCATTTATTTGTCTTTAGTATGGCTTTCATGCTGTTAGCTACTATGTAGACAAAGCTAGACCGATCTCCCACTATCTTAAATACATCAACATTAGTTTTGAAAATATATCAGTTTCTCTTAACTATCTATTTAATACTTCTGTATCTCTGCAATATTTTAAAACAAAAGCTATGTTGGACTGGATTATCCACCATAATATTTTTCTACACCTAACAAAGGAATATATGTTTTCCCCATTCTGGAGAAACCGCATTCCTTATCTCCTTGATTGTATCGTGCAGACTTACCCTTTTTGAATACAAGTTTGTTAAGCTTCATGAAGGCTAAAATAGGGGGAGACAATTATATTATTAACAGCTGAAATTGTAACATCCAAATAATTGACTTCATCTTTTGAACAAGTATGGGTACATTTCAAAAAGGGAGTACTACTACATATATAATCAATACATTTTCCTATCTCCAGCTCAGGTGGCCACATATAATAAAGATGTCATCCAGTTTTGTAAATGCAAATGCCAACACATCTTCTTCTTCGAATCTAATATGTATATCTTCTCCCAACTTAGCTTAAAAAGGTTGACATAAATGAGGATGCAGGCTGCGCCCGCAACACATCTTCCATTTCATGTATTTCAGCTGAATCAAAACACAAAAAGTAGTATGCATTCCAGGCATATTACAAAAAATATCATGTGGAATGAAACTACAAGGAATTTGAAAAGATGCAGCCAAGGTTGCATAGCTTTTGAACACATTGATTGTAGTAATTCCTTTTTCCAACCGAATTCTGGAAGGGAATATACATTTAATTCGAAAGCTACATGTAGCACCCCAAATGTTGTGTATTTGGTGACCTGTACATCATGTCTGGCTTATTATGTTGGCAAAACAAATCAAGTCTTTAAAATCCACATCCTGAGGCATTTGAGAGACATCCGTGGTAAGGATTCACATAATTCCCTTGCTGCACATGTTAATACTTTCCCTATACATTTCATTTTATTCAAAGTAATAGAATGGGTTTTTGTGGGAATGAGTAAGGAGAAGGTCACAGTAAGCTGCCTGTCGGGTGCTAGAATCCGCCACATAACGCATGCACTCAGGTCTCTCAACAGCAGGTACAAGTACGACTCAATCATTGTCCACGCTGGTGTTAACGACTTGAGACGTACCTCCTTGGACTACATGAAAAGAGACATAGAGGAGCTCTCTGATTATGTAGCCCAAGCAGGTATGACCCTGACCTTGAGCAGTATCCTACCTTCACCAAGAATGATGCCACAATACAGAGATAAGATGATCAGCTTTAACAATTGGCTTAAACTCTGGTGTCATTCAAAGGGGATCAATGTCTGTCTGCCTGGGATGACATGCTGGACAAGCCACGCTGCTTCAAGGACGGCTTGCACTTGTGACCCCTGGGATTCCGGATTTTGGCAAAGGCTCTTGCCACCCCCATAGTGCCTTTTTTAGGCAAGGCTCAAATTCTAAACCTACCACCCTAGAACAAAACAAAGAAAAAAAACTAAGGGTAATGCTGCTCAATGCCAGAAGTCTCAACCTCAAGATGCACGCACTCGAGGCCCTTCTCAGTATGGAGAACATCGATGTCTGTGCTGTGACAGAAACCTGGTTCAAGGCTCCTGAGAGCACCCCAGCACTATCAGGTTTTACCTCATATCATGCGTTCCGGCCCCAAAACCTGGAAAATACCAAGAAAGGAGGAGGGGTATCCATATTCATCAAGGACACCCACACCTCAAGATTGGTGGCATCGCACGATGCATCGGAAACCATCCAGGTGCAATTAACCATAGGCAAGACTGCTCTGCAATTTGTAGCATGTTACAGGCCACCCTCGCAAACTCAGGAACCTCATATGGCCTTCCTGAAAACACTGGAGGATAAATGTATCTCCGAACACCATCATACTAGGTGACTTCAACTACCCTAATATAGACTGGGAACACTACTCAAGCCCAAACACTCTAGCCCAAAAGTTCCTGGAATTCATAAACTCAAATGCCATGGAACAACTAGTCACCATCCCCACAAGAGGAGAAAACATACTTGATCTCATCATCACGAACATGGGAGCACAATGTTCAACGCCGGAAGTATACCCCTCACTGGTGAGATCTGATCACAAACTAATCTCGCTGGAGGTCCTCATCCCCCCACCGAAATGAAAAGACCACAGTAAAGAACTTCTCGAAAGCCCACGTCACACTTCTAAAGACTAGTGTGGTCTCCCTTAAGGCCCCTGACGCGGCGGTTAACATTACTCAAACTGCTGAATCACTTACAAATGCCTTCTACCAGCACCTGCAGGGCTGCATGGATCAGGCAATCCCAAGCAAAACAAAGACTCTTTGTACCAAAGGCAAGCGTCCAGTCTGGTGGACCCCAGCCATAAACAAACTCTACAACAAAAGGAGAAAGCTACTACAAGATAGAGCAAAATCCTTAAAAGGTAAGACACGCTGATCACTATAAGTAAAAAGCTAAGAGCTCTCATAAAATCATCCAAAGCTAATTTTGAGAAAAAAATAGCTAAGGACTCTAAAGACAACCATAAGGCATTCTTTAGCTATGTCAGAAACCTAGGAGGAAACTCCCAGATATGCTCAGAATTAGTTCAAAATGATGTGAAGATTACTGATCCTACAGACATTGCCAACATACTGGCTGAAAGGTTCAGTGCAAACTTCTCCCCCACCTCCCCCCCTAAAGGAGAGATATCTATACCAAATGATTGTAGCCCCACAAACATCTCTAACGCCCAGGTGAGAATTGCTCTCTCCAAGGCAAAGAACACAGCATCCATGGGACCTGATGGTGTCCCCGGCTGTGTGCTCCATGAACTCAATGAGGAATTAAACCCACAGTTAGGACAGCTGTTTAATCTTAGTCTCACCTCCGGATACGTACCCAGGGAGTGGCGCACAGCGACTGTGGTCCCACTCCACAAAGGCGGTGCCTCCACCGACCCTGGAAATTACCATCCCATTAGCTTGACAAGCCTTATCTGCAAAGCCATGGAGAGGATCATAATGGATCTCATAAATAAAGACATAGGGAACTTGCAGACTTTGGATCCAACCCAGTTTGGCTTTGTCAAAGGCAGATCATGCCTTCTAAACTTGGTTGACTTTTTTGAAACAGTCACCAAGGCCATTGACGAGGGAAAGGCAGTCCATACAGCCTACCTAGACCTGGCGAAGGCTTTTGATACAATACCTCACTCGGGTATCATTGAAAAACTCATCAACTTAAACGTAAACTCATACATTACAAGATGGGTTGCAAACTGGATGAGTGACAGAACCCACAGGGTCAGAGTTGCTGGCGCCATGTCAGACTCAAAGCCTGTCACAAGTGGTGTCCCACAGGGCTCAGTCCTGGGCCCACTCTTGTTTGGCATCTACTTTTCTGAAGTACAAGCAAACACAGGAGGGTTATGGCTGACAAAGTTTGCAGATGACTGCAAACTGGGCGCCGTAGTTGAAAACACATCCGACACAGATATCCTTCAGAAGGGTCTCACAGAAACGGATAACTGGTGTCAGAGCCATGGCCTAAAGTTAAATGCCAAGAAATGCATAGTCATACCCTTCGGGAAAAATAAGGTTACCCCTAGCTACCATATAGGTGGCAATCCCCTGAACACAGAAGAAGTTATTAGGGACCTGGGAACCCAGGTTGACAGTAGCCTTTCATTTAACACTCATATTGCTAAAGTAGTTAGGAAGACCTTCTACATTGCCCACCTTATCATGAAGGGATTCACATCTAGATCAAGGGAAGTCATAGTCTCCCTATACTCATCACTCATCAGACCAATGATCGAGTACAATGCCCCATTCGGAATGTATCTGACCCGACACTTGCAGCAGCTGGAGAGGCCACAAAAGTTCCTCACCAAAAGGATAAAGGGTCTCAAAAATCTGTCTTATGCTTCCCGACTGAAAGAACTCCAGTTATATTCAGTTGCTTACCGCTTGCTCAGAGGTGACCTATGCCTGACATACAAGGCCATGTCAAACCCAGATTTGATGAACATGCTTCATCTCAAAAAATCTAGATCCCTCAGAGCCACAAGGGCGGGAGACTTAAACCTCGACACGGTTATTAATAGGACGTGCTGGAGGATAGATTCATCACCCAAAGACTCCCTATGCTGTGGAACAAAATCCCGGTTTATGTGAGGCAGAGCACCTCGCTGGCCTTGTTCAAGAGGAATCTTGACCAATGGATGGGAGATCGCAGATACACCCCAGGGGTTACCTCAGTGTCACTGCTCGACAGAGGCACAGCAAAATAATGGGCATAGTTTCTCCAAACTAAAGGGGTGGCGTAAGCCACAAAACTATGGGCTAGGCTTATAAATGCCCTCGGGCAGATAACCTAGTATGAACCTATGAACCTATGAACCTATATTAATAATCAAACAGAAAAGAGAGAGATCAGATGGATAATTAACATAAGAGCTGATCAACTTCCTGGTCTAAAATGCGGTGATTCCGTTTAGACCAATGCTGAAAGCTAGAAGACCAACTATTGGCTGAAAAGAAGGAGTGTCTATTTTAGACGATTGTGATTGGATGAGAGAAGATCTTCCTGTTTTCTCTAAAGCTGAAAGTTAGCAAAATGACTATTGGCTGTTAAAAAGGTATGTCCTCTTTAAACACTTGTGATTGGTCCATTTTTAAGCAGGAGAAAAGACCGCTTTAAACTTTAAGTATTAGAAGACATTCTCAGTCCCAGTTTATCAATGATCTGATGAAGAATTATCAAAAGCACTTATCACTTGTGAAATTCAAAGAACTTTACATCTTTTAGCAGTGTTTTAATATTTTGATTAAAATATCTTATTTTTTCAAGTTTTTGAGTGCTACAGTCGTGGAGGTGTAGCTTGCTTATCGTTTTACTTTGTGGTTTTACTGGCTACCCCTAAGCAGTGGGACATATTCTTCTTGTTCATTATTCATAGCTTTGGATGAACAACATGAAATCATAGACCAAAAACAAGCATCATACCATAAGGTCCAGTCATGTGCTCACAGTTTAAATAGAAGAGTATTTATAAGAGTAAAAAAAATATTAACCACTTAATAACATAAGTTAAGTCAATATACAGACTTTAAAGAAGTAAAAGTCACCTGAATAATTCTACAGTAAAGATAAGTATTACTATTGCAGACTTTGCTGCTAGCAAACAGTTTTGCACTCCATTGTTTCTTCTAATAGTGCAATGCCTGCTGCAGTTGAAAAATAACATTAAATACATTGTTTCAGAATCTAGATGTTCATTGTATGTCCCATGTTAAAATAACCTTTGCTAGGTCAGAAGACCATTCATAAGTGTTAAAGGAAACATGCTCTAAAAACAACAATGCAAGCTAAAAGCAGTGTTTTGCCAAAATCACTACATTTTCAACTAGACTTAGCAGGTAAAGAACAAAATATATAAGAATCAAAGATGCATAGAACATGATATGCTGATTTTCAAACATCACCCATACAAACACACACACACACACACACACACACACACACACACACACACACACACACACACACACACACACACACACACACACACACACACACACACACACACACACACACACACACACACACACACACACACACACACACACACACACACACACACACACACACACACACACACACACACATTCATTAAAATCTAAAATAAGAAGCATGAAAAAGAAACATAACAGAGATGGAAATAAAGTGTGAAATGCATTATTTTAGACTTAGCAGATCTTAAGTTCAGTTCAAGTTCTGGAGAATAAGTATGGAAATGCAATAATTAGGACCAGAGCTGTATGTGGCATGCAACCAAAGGTGCCACACCAGCTTCCTTATTTCTAATCTGTCCTCCCAAGGCCCTCCTCAACTTTTACAAAATACAAAAAATACATATTTCTAAATCCCAACACCTAGCTGAATTTGAATTTTTAAAAAGGGCATTCTGGCTCTTTTTTCTTAATATCATAGCAATATTTATAAATGCTGGCACTTAACTTCCTTTCAGATTTATCTAGAGAAAAAGTAGCACATGATGAACATAAAGGAAAGTAAACAACATGCTTAGTGCTACAGTTAAAACATTCTGGACACTCTATAGATCTCTAATAACTTTGCTCAGTTACATAAGGTCCTTCATAAATATACTTACACCTGGAAATTCAATAAACTCTGTGTAGGCTTTGCACAATTCCTACATGGAGTTTACATGTTCGTTTGACAGTCAGCAGTGCTGATGTCACATTCATGCTCTTCATCATACTTGCACATATACAAGCATGGTTTTGTAAACAGTAACCGTGCTGTCATCAGGAAACCACGTAGAGAAGTATGAGTATAGAAGCAAGAAGAATTCGAGTTTGCTTACAAGCAAACCTGCTCAGTGATATTGTTCGGACAGCCTTAATGACTAGAAGTGGTGAACATACTGCAATAACAACAGTATTAACAAAGTAAAGTGAACTGAGTGCAATGTATACTACAACAGCTATTTACCAAATGAAATAATAGGAGGGAACAGCAAGGGCAAATACATTGAAACATACACAGGCAGAGAAAGTGTGGTGATGAAAATGGACACATATGTGAATGTTAGGAATGAAGAAGGAGGAAGAGGGCATGGTAAATATGGCAATATCCCCCCATTATATGGATATAAGTCAGGATTTTATAGCAGTATAACATTTTCACTAGCTATATTGGGGGACAGTGATAGTGATCATGTGGCACATGTAGTGAGCGTTGACATGTACTTATAGAGAGTGCTCTGTGTGTATTGTTTGGTATATGTACAATAACAAAGTTACAGCTTCCTCACTCATTGATGGTAGATTTTGCACTGCTGTACTTTCTGTGCACATGGGCACAGTTGATGAAGAAAATGAAATGCAGAGGACTGGAACCAAACCTAAACAAACAGGTACAGCTTATACTTTTAACAAAGACAATAGTTTGCAAAAAGAGACTGATTCTGAAGCCACAAGGTGTAGGAATCTTTTGGGAAACTATAAAGAGACTGAAAAGTTGGACTATGAATGTTTAGTGAAAAAAAAATTGTCTTTTCAAATTATGATAAAAAAGAGGATACAGGTAAAAATCTGTATGTAATGAAACTAGTACTATTAAGGGTGGCTTAAAAGAAATGATTTATGCTTTTGAAAGTAAAATGTACAAGGTTAAACCTTACAAATGGAAAATGCCTATCTTTCAGAATGTCTGACTAAGAAAATTGTCCCAAAGGGACTAAGGGTGTATACATTTCCCGTTGGTATTGATTATACTGACACTGTATATGCTGAATATATAGAAATGCTTAACAAACATGGTTTCAGAGTCAATGGCAAAAATTATAGAAGTTAATGATGTTAAAATTTGTGCATTGATAGTAGAGACAGAAAAACTGAACAAAGATATTTAAGAAAATGTGTTGTTTCCACAATATGACAAGTTGTATGTTAAACAAATGGAAGGCATTGAACATAAATGTGACAAACTTTTTAAAAGAAAGTGTAAAAGGATAGAAAGAGACTTAGCAGAATATAATGGTAAGAAAGCTTACCCATTAGTAGACATACAAGAAGGAAAAAATATAGTGGCCCAGTTAAGAGAGGATATAATAATAAAAATGGAACCAGTCCCCCTATACAGTTAACAACAGGCAACAGTTTAAATAAACTACATATAGGAAGATTTTTTTAAGGAATTAGTGGGGGTAAGGGGAAATAGGAGACAAGATAGAGGGAGAGAGGCCTCAACAGCAGTGAAGAACCAGTGGTAGAGAACACTGGTAAAGATGAGCCACCCTGATGTTTTAGATGAGATACACCAAGAAAGGATAGTAAACACTTTTAAAGGCTACCATATTTATATTTATACTGACACTGTGCTTACTAAAGAGCACTTTTCCCTTTTTATGAAAGGTTTAAAATATGTTCCAACAAGAAAGTTTAATTATACTGATGTTATTTTAGAGTTAAAAATATTTATGAGGAAACTCAATTTAGCATATATTTTTCTGAACCAAAATACAAATGGAAAAAAGGAAAAAGAAGTCAAGATGAGAAGTACCTTTAACCCACCGTTAGAACCCACTTTAAGTGTACTAGAAAAAGCTATTACATATGAGATATATGCACTGAAATGCAAAGAAGAAAGGGTATGTCATATAATTTGACCAAAAAAGAACAAGAATTATTAGAACAGATGAGAAATGATCATTCTATCAGAGTCATGCGACCAGATAAGGGATGGGGGACAGTGTTATATGGGGCATTGCAATATTCTCAGAAAATATTTGAGATGCTTTATGACACAGAAACATATTCTAATGCTTCCCTTAATTAAATAAATATAGCACTCCGCCACATTATTTGAAGAATATTTGATAGATGAAAGAATTTCACCAGAGATTTATAATTTTTTGAAAGTTAGACATCCAGTGATAGCCACTATTTTTGGGATTCCCAAAGCTCATAAAGGTTTAGAACATCTAAAGTTTAGGCCCATAGTGGCAGGACAAGGTTCTAACACATACTATTTTGGGGTGGTGATAGACAAATGGCTTAAACATGTTTACAACAAGGTAGACCACCTTTTGAAAGATTATTGGGACTTCCTGGGTAGGCTAAAAAATAATCTCTGGGAAGAAAACATTTCCTTTCTCATGGTGGATATAGTGGACTTATATACATCCATTCTAGAAAGTGAAGGGATAGAGCCCTTTTTAGAAAGTATGGAAAACATACAGATTTCTCTGATGACAAAATAAATTTGATTTTTGAATTTATGGAACTTGTATTAGATTACAATTACATTTATTATGAGGGAGAATATTTTAAATAGAATAAGGGTGTTTAGAATGGGAAGAAACTATAATTTTCTCTAGTGAGTGGATTAGATATATTAAAATGTACATGAGTTTTTTTGATGATTTATTCATTTTGTGGACAGGAATGGAAGAAAGTAAGAGAGAATTTGTGGAATTTTTGAACAATTCATCTAGTTTTTTGAAATTCACATACACCAGTAGTGTAGAAAGCATTAACTATTTGGATGCATTTATACAAAAAATCAGTAAAGAATTTAAGTCCAATGTTTATAGAAAACCCACTTTTAGTAATTCCTATTTAGAGTATATTAGTAATCACCCCACCATCAAAAAATATATAGTCAAAGGTCAGCTAGTTAGAGTCGCCCATATGACTTCTCATGAGGGAGACATAGATAGAGAGTTACAAAAAGTAGCACAACTATTTTACGAAAGAGGGTATCCAGCTAACATAGTGGAGAAATATGTAGATTATGTTAAAAGTGAGTAGGTAAAAAATTTAAACCACTGTTAGGTGACATACTACAGGAAAAAGAATATTTGGAAGAGGAGAAACAATTTCATAGGGCTATGGTTATTCCGTTATGTGGACAAGTCAAACAAGTGAAAAAGATTTTTGAGAACAATTGGTCCATTCTTAAAAATAACCCTATAATATTTTCAGTTGTTGGGAAGGAACCCACTTTTGTATACAAAACTGGGCTCAATTTAAAAGAGGCATTTGAACTTACTAACAAAAGTCAGGTGGTGGGTAATAGTGATACAACAAGATGTGGTGCTTGTGCACAATGCAAGTTCATACAAGCTAAGAACATGGTAACCCAGCAAAACATTTTGAAGTCTAAGGTTTTCTTTGAAAAAGGAAATTGTCAAACATCAGGGGTGCTATATCTGGCAGCTTGTAAAACCTGTCCAGCTTATTACATAGGCAAGACAGAAAGGTGTCTTAGGGACAGAATATATAAGCACCAGTACCAGATTGCTACAAGAAATATAAATAATGCCCTATATAAACATTCATTAGTATGTGAACATTTTGTTTGTTTTTTATTTTGGTATTGTGGAGCAGGTAAGACCAAATCCTAGAGGGGGAAATTACAGGAATTATATAGAGGAAAGGGAAATTAAGTGGAAAATAAAACTAGCTGTGACCCATGCACCAGGTATTAATGAAATGGTATCCTTAAAACCAATATTAGTGAGGAAAGCTATCTTATAAGTACTGTGTATCTTACCTTGTGTGTTGTGTATGTGTGTGTGGGGGGGGAGGGTTCAACTACACAGTATATATATGTTTTAAAGCAAGTCAATGGACAAAATCTGGTTGACTTTTCATCTTAAACAAATTTTAAGTTTACATTTGATGAATGTCTTGGAATTTGAAAAGTTCTTTTTTATAAATGATGTTTGTTAAAATTTTCTTGTGTTAAAAGGTGTTTGTAGTGCATTTCATTTGAGCATAAAGATAGTTGTATCATTAAAAGATTGTGTAGGGCAATGACATCACTCATTTTAACAGTATTTAAAGGTTGTACTATGGAGTGCAGTTAGATTCTGATGAAGTCCCCAGTTCAGGAGATGAAAGCGCTCAGTCTGTGTCTTTGCATGTTGGAAGAATAAAAACAGCTTAGCTTAGACTGAAGAGTTTGGCTGACTGAAAGTGTTTCCTACTGCTTCACAGTGTATGTTTTGGACTTTTTTTACTTATATTTTACATTGTGGTTACTTTTGGTTTTTTATTTGTGGTTTTTATACAAAAGTAGTCAAACTGTATTAACAAATTAACAGGGGAAAAAGGGAATATTAGATTCAGGGGGTTATGTAAACAGTTCTACTGAGTGTGAGTCACATGAAAAGAGATTCAAAACATCATAAATGACTGTAATACACCTCCAACCACACATAACAGTTGACTGATGTCAGATTTGAACACCACATCCGTGTAGGTGTAGAAACTGTATTTCATACAATGTAAGACTAGCTCCACAATAGATGTCATGACTTTAACAGTGTCAGAGAGCACTCTATAGGGGACGGCATCATCAGTATATGCCAAAAAGAAGAAAATGTTTGGGTAGGAATGTCTGACATAACTGTGGACTCACATCCTAGTGTGAAACTGTTTTCAGATTGAGAGCAGAATGAACATACACACTCAAGTTAACTGCTGTGAGATTAGAACCCCCTGCCTATCTAGTTATGCAAGCTGCAGAACACAGTATTTAATGCTAGCACCACTGTACAAGATTGTCATGTTTGCATGAAGTTAATTACTGAGCAAATGCAGGTCTCTTCTTAACTTGTATTTGGTTTACCATCCCTCATGCAAACAGGCTCAGTTGTGATTCATGGCCATCAGCACTCTGGTCAGTACTGAGTGTGGAAAATATATATGCTGCCTAGGTTTCTCTGTGGCACAGGGAGCAAAGGAATTGGACTCCTTGTCATAGCGAAAGTGAGCCAAGATTCAAATCCAGATGATTCTCTTATTTTACAAATGGTGTCAGTATAGTACTAGCTAAGTAAATGTGACCAGGACTCAAATATGACAATCAATGACAACACTAAAGTGTGTGTCTTCCCCAAATTTTATCAGTAATGCCTACCTCAATACACCTGCACAAATAGTAGATGGTTTGCAGGCATCACTGCAAATTACAAGTTAATTGTGTACAGCTTTCTACAAATGACAAGGAGTGGTACACCCTTTGAAATTATTATTTTGACTGAGCAGATATCCTGAAAAGTGTGTGCAAAATGCTTCTTCACAGTAAGAACTGTTTCCACATCATATTGTATGAAGTTTTTGTCCATCATCACCTGAACAGGACACAAAGGAAATCCTACAGCAGATTTTCAATTCTTGCACACTATAGAAGCACTGATCACCTATTGAATCAAGGTAACATGCTTGGATTATCCATCAGCAGAGTCATGTCAGTATCCGGAAACCATAAGATGACCTGTATATGCATCAGTCTAACAGATACACGCATGTAAAGAGAGGTGGATGTGAATGGGTACATACAAGAAGAGCTGGACATACACATAACAACTTTTGGTGTAGTGTAGCATTGATGGACATGTTTCTGGTCTGTTCTCATTATTAAGCTGCCATGATCTGCAGCATGAAGTAACTGACATAGGGGTAATGGAGGGTATGTTTAGGGGCAACAAGATTATGACAGATAGAACAAGACTAGATAAATACAAAATAGTTGTGGGGATGGAGGTCAATGCAAATTGTTTATTTTGGCCAGTATCTGGTATATTTCCATGAGAACTCATAACTGTGGTAAATGTTAAGATCTGGGTGATTAAACATATCATAGCTAGATAACATCACAGTAAGAAATGATGTGAGAGGCATTTGGAATCGAAGCCTTGATGTTATGGGCAAAAAAATAAATATAAATCTTAGGAAGTTAAATTTTCTTACATCCAGCAGTGCACAGAACTGTCATACTAACTGTTTCACAGCAGTGGCTTTACTCTGCTTTAACTCTGTATTCCTATAGCAAGCATGTTTAAGCACTATCGAGTGCAGATAACTAGATTAGAAGGGCCAAAGACAAAAACTCACTAGGTTTTGACATAAGTCATAGACATTCACTGGTGTTCGGCATTGGTGTGCAATTCCAAATTCTTTGCAAATGCAGTGGACAAAAAGTGAAGGCTTTTTATAGGTCACATCTGGCCATGTTTGTGCTGTGTGATTCTATTTTTTTTTTGACAAGATTAAAGGTGTAAAAATGGGGTAAATATGAAAGTGGTGAAATGGAGGGGGCAAGCAGAGGGAAGACAAAGAGGAAGCAATAAAGAAATTTGCAGGAGGGAATTAGAAAAGAGCCATAGATATCTACTTCCTCACTACAGTAATGTGCACATGTAGAGAAAATGTGATGAATTTGGACTGTCACCACAATACAGATGGGTGACAACAGTGCAATAATGTTGCACAGCCATTTGGACTAAATCAAGAGTGTTGAGGAGACACATATGCAAAGTGAAGATCTATGTTTTTAGTGGGACAGATGTCTATTTTTTCTTTTGGACTTCAAAAAGAGAGGAAAGCTGGGGAAGAGACCTAAGAATGTGAGAGGTAGGTAGGTAGGGTAGGTGAGGAAGGAAATGCAGACAAACAGGACTAACAAGACAGACACAGGGATGGTGATGGACACAAAAGGTGGAGATCACCATGACTGAGGATAGGCAGGGGACATTGGAGACACAAGCCCATCAAGCTTTTTTAACAATGAGAATCTAGTCCTTACCCTTAGAACTGTCATTACTGTCCCCTTCCTCAGTTCTCTGTGAGACTGCTTGATGTGGGAGTCTCTTTTCTATTTTAATGAGCAACCTCTCCAGGTGACTGATGCAGGCAGCAGTGCTAGTCTGTATTAGATCATGCACCATCCCCAGCAGCTCCTGTTGAGTGACATAGTCACCCCCTCCACCAATACTCCCAGAAGGTAGCATTGCAGCATCTGGTGTTACAATGCTACCTGATGTGGAGGGGTCATGTAGCACAGAGCTGCAGAGGCATTATTGCCAGGTTGTGCCCCAGAGGTGCTGGATGTTGATGTGGCAGCCAGAGGAGGGTTGGCAGGCTGAGCTGCATTGGTTGACCTACTTCCCTGCACTGAAAAGCATTTGGTCTGTTGTCTGAAAGGTATGACATTAGAACAGTGTAATTCCCACAAAAAAAAAAAAAAACACACAGGGAGAGAGAGAGTATGAGACAGATAAAAGGTGAGGTGAGAAAAAAACAAAAGACACAGAACCATGATATGCCACATTTGTGATCAACTACAATAAATATACTTTTATTATCATACCAACTATAGCACTTTCACAATTCAAAAATATGATTGTGAATTGTTACAAATAATCCTTGGAATATGCACATATTCCATATATGCTTTTAAAGATACTACAAATTAACTTAACAACATGGTTTTAAAGCCAGTATTGCTGCATTTCAAATTTACAAATGATACTTGTTGAATGTGACTCTATAAGTTACTTGTGGGACTTGAAACCACATAATCTGAATACATTATTAGATTTTCCAAGTACAGTTACCAAGATCTACAGAGAAAAGCATGCATGCTTCCTGTAACACTTAAAATATGCTTGCTGAATTCGATACTGATCTATGGAATCACAATATATTTATTACAATCAGGGTCAGTTGTGCTGCAGATATACATCTTGAATCATTTATTTGCTCCAATCTCTCAGCATGTGCCTTCATGTTTGCCATGATTTCCTGTGCAGCTCTAAAATAGAAAATGAAAGAAGAGACATAAAAGCATTATGCATACCAGTCTTGGCTATCTACAGCATTCCATATTATTTAAAGTTGCTAGATATGTATACTTATGCAAATGGGGCATGTCGGCAGTTCTAAACTCATCCAGGCACTGGTGGAGTTGTGCCTGGTTGCACCCCTTTAGGTCACTGTATTGGTACCTACACTGCTCCCCAGTGTGTAGTATAACAGTTGCACTAGAGACAGCCTTGGCTAGGCTGTTCCAAGTCACAGCTTTGTACTGAGACCCAGAATATTCCACCTGGAGCAGTCTACAGCTGTAGCACTTCATGAGGAGTGCGACAAATATTTTTGACTCCTCCACACCCCACCTCTGTGCCCTGAATTTGACACTGTCCTTCTCATCTATTGCTATGTCTGCAAAGGTCTGCCAACAACAGTTGCAATTGTTTGCCAACAATTTGTGATATTGTGTTTTATGACCAGTGCACAAACACATGCAACCTTGCATTTGCATGATATTAAGCTAAGAGAAACATTGCAAAACAAAGAAGAAGGTAGTTATGAAACAGCACTGCTGATATGACATTTGCCATTGACTTATGCCATGCATGCTGCTATACTTGGTCTTACTTTGTCCTGTGGTCAACACTGAAATGCTGAATGACTTGGTTTTTAAGCCATGACTTTGGACAGATCAATGGGATAACTATGCACATATTTTTTGGAGACCTACGTAGTGTTAAAAGTAATTTGTACAATGTGGGATTCAAACCTATGTAAAAGGCCAATCATATATTTCTACACAGGTGATAATTCCTCATTGCCGCAGAAGACAAGCTTGTCAGCTAGGGTCATTACAGATATATAGCTTAAATAGTGATTGCTGCTATACTTCAATTAGGCTGCATGTGTATGACATTAAAAGATCCTGGATTATGCATTCTCAGGTGTGATACAGTACTAATGTCTGATAATATACCGGAAATGGAAGGACTTGCATCACTTTAGCAATAGAGTTTGGAGCTATGATACATACCTCACAATTATAATTGGGTTATGAGAGGGGTATAGATAATTGTCAGCATACTTCTGTGTCCATCACAGATATGCAACTACATTTGTTTATTACATAATCATCAATGTCATCCCAAACCAGTTGCACACATAATACATATGATACCTACAAAAGTATGTGCAAACAAGCAGTAATGATACTTTTCGATCAGTCAACCTTAATAGATATGTAGTTTTTACCTTTATAACCAAAGTTTTGTGAAAAATGAAAGTAGAACACCCTTACTAAAAATTAGAGTGCGCTGGATTAAACCCTTTCTCACCTGTCATCTGACCATGAACCCACTCCAATTACAACTTATGTCACAGGGAAAGCTAGGCAACAGATGTATTTTCCACACTCAGTACTGTCTGTAGAGCTGATGGCCATGCTTCAACACTGAGCCTATTTTTGAGAAAGAAGATGAATCAAATTAAATTTTTTACTTTTTTCCTTAAGTGTGAGCCCCGTTTGTGCACAGGTAGGCAATGTCCAAATGTAAAATGCAATAGCAAGCATATATTGCTTGTGTAAATACTCATTATGACCCTTCCTCAGTAAAAATAACTTCTGTGGGTGTCCCAACGGTAACTATATTCTTCCTTTTTTCAGCTCAGCATATTTACACATTGTACCACAGAGACAATCGGGTTAATAGGTGGAATTTCTGCAGTCATTACCATCCATGATGTTGACTGCCACTTAATAACGTTAAGTGTGTTTGCACTCTAGAAGGCAACTGACATTAAATTTTCAGTTTTAACTCATTACATCTGAGTGACACCTCCAAGTGCTTGTGCACTTACATCCTAATGATGCCTCTACACTGCAAATATTTCTTGTTACTATTTACATTAATAATTTCAAAACCATGCTACATACAAAGTATTAAAATTTTTCATCTTAAAGCTTACAAAATGGCAAACACAACTGTATGGATATATGACTTCTGTCTACTCCAGTGAAAGAGATTAATTATTGTTTGTATAATATTTATTTATATTGTCATAAATGTTCATGCTTTTCTAAACAGCTCAACAGCCAAGTAGCAGAGAAAGAACTCCTTCATCTCATATGAAAGCACTAAGCTGGATGAACAAAATTCTGATCACAGTATGTGCGTGACTTGAGTGGTTGCTGAGATCTTATAAGCTCTTTACAAAATATTGCAAACTTAATAGTAACTCCTGGTGATTCAATGAACTCTGTGTAGGCTTTGTGCTAAGCCTACATGGAGTTTACATGTTTGCACTGTGAGCAGCAGTGCTAATTGCATATGAATATCACAAGCTGCATTTAAATGTAAACAAGTGCTGTTTCATGGCCAGCAACATTATTGCCAGCCAGGAAACTATGTAAAGCAACATGAACACCTGCAGACATGTGCATTTGTTTACCTACTGGCAGAATAGTGTTTTGTGATTGTGCAGAAAGCCACATTATACAATGACCCCTCATTAATATTCAAAAATGTGCATGCTGATTGGTCAGCATGCACGTTGAAATCAGAGTTATAGTAATGGAAAAAGGTCCGGTCGCCTGGACTTTTTCCATTACTATAACTCTTTTTTTTACAGCAACGGAGAATGCAAGATCTCCATTGCTTCACACTGTCTCGCTATGTTAAACAAGTTTAACATAGCGAGACAGCTTTAAAAAAAGCATAGTGAGATAGTTTGTAAAAAGCAACGGAGATCTTGCTTTCTCCATTGCTTTTTTCAAAACTATCTCGCTATGTTAAATGGGTTTAACATAGCGAGACAGCTTTAAAAAAGCAAAGGATATTCTCCATTGCTTTTTTTTTTAAAGCTGTCTCGCTATGTTAAACCCATTTAACATAGCAAAACAGTTTTAAAAAGCAACGGAGATCTTACTTTCTCCGTTGCTTTTGCCCACAGCTCTGATGTACTGCATAGGCATGCACAGTACATCAGAACTGCCACAGAATACCAGACAGCTGCGGAAGGGCAGCAAGGAAGCATTATACAATGCCATTATTTAAGAAAAGTAATTATTTTTTTTCTTAAATAATGTTATTGTATAATAGCAGTAACCCACTTCTAGGTGTGGGTAATGCTGGATTTACCCATGGTTGGCTTTGTTTTCCCACTCAGGCTTCGCCCTCATGACCAAACCACACCAACCGTGGGTAAATCCAGCATTACCCACACCCAGCCGTGGGTTATTGCTATAATAACTACCAGGGTTATTAATACAGCAATACCAATTATTGAAAGTGCATACAGTGCAGAGTATTGTAGAATCCTGTTTCAGAAATTCTGAATAAAAGTTTTGCATAAATTATCAGTAAGGGTACCTATAATGCATTTTAAACAAGTAGTCAAAGGAAATGTGTGTGTTGAAAAGGGACACACAGATGAATTGTAGGAATTAACATGGGGAAGACAACAGGTGAAACATGGTAATGTACAGAAGATGAGGGCATGCCAATGAAGACATTTGTAGCATGAACACTAAACACATATTGACATGCTACAGTATAAACTGCACAGTTAATAAACACTAAACACATATTGACATGCTACAGTATAGACTGCACAGTTATTATATATTATGTGACTGCCACACAAGGTACTATATCAGTGGAGAAGATTCTTTGTGATATAAGCATCCTGATATAAACAACTGACAGGACATATATCATGCATGGTACATACAATAGGGGTAGGTGCATATTATGAAGATGTACAAAATGCGTTGCCTGAATATGAATGTAACGTCAGCACAGGTCTCAAGCGAGTTCACATAGCAACAGGCTCATGGACAACATTATACCGAAGCACACACAATCATGGACAATATCAGCATAATACTACCATTAATCCCATGTCTTTGACATAACATATGTGATTGCTAGAGATTATAGATGGTTCTGCAAGAACACACTTATACAACTGTTATGCTTTGTCAACAATCTATGAGGGGAATCAAGCACACCTTCCTCAAAATTTAACATCTGATAGATGTGTTAGTATTAGTGTGATGACAGATGAGAACTATGGAACTATAATGCCCTTTGATGTTGATGTCCTGCACATATTCAGGAGTTGTTTTACATACAAGGGAGTAGTCACCACTGGTGAGCACATGCTGATGGGCATTCCGCATACCATCTACATGAGCATACGGGACACATACCACTTGGTCTGCTCATAGGGGTGTGAGATCTATGTTATAATTAGCTTGTATATTTGCTTTTAAAACTTAACTAATCCCCCATGATTTTTGTTCACCTACTGTTTCTCTATAGCTGTGGTAGCAATCCTTTTTGTGTGTTGATATTATTATTATACCAATATCATACGTGGATTCAAGTGATTGTCCACGATCTGCAGTCCTCTGCAAAGATGGTTGAAAAAAGCTAGTCTGGATGTCTGAGACTTCAATAATGGAACAGGAAAGGGCCTAGTACAGAAACCTGAGGTACAGAGTTGATCACTAGACTCTAGATACAGGTCAGTTCACAAATGTCAACATATTGATCTGTCATTTTTGTGATCCAGTAGAAAACCCTCTTGGTCATGTAGGTGTTTATGGCCACATGTGACAGTTTCTCTGTAATATGTCAGTGTGGATTTGTGCCAAATGTCTTGGCCAGGTCAAGTTACACAGGATGATAGTGTTTTCATAATTTCTGCACTTGTTGACCTTCTTGAGAACATTGAACAGATTTAACAGACATGATGTATCCTAAACAAATCACACGTGTTTGGTACACAGTTGGTTTGTTACCTGTATCCTGTTAGAGAAGGTCCATGATGACTTGTTGGTATACCTCACAGATGAGGAGAGTCAGGATGGGTCTATACATGCATGCATCAGGTGATGCTCCTCCCCCAGTCAGAAGGATGCATGTTGATGTATACCCTTCTATGGGAACATAGGTTGTCTAGAGGCTGTGTTCAAGTATGGATCCAACTGTGTCTGGTAGGTCCATGTTTTGATTCATGTATTAGGCAAACTGTGCTATTGTCAGGGATCATTGATTCTGTGTTATTAGCCATAGAGGGAGCACAGATGAGCTGCCTTCTTGAGAGTAAAAACTGATTGATGCTTATATGCATACTTTGGCTGATGGCCAGTGGCAACAGGGGGGTGATGTGGGAGACAAACTGTCAGCTTGAGGATTGTCTGTTTCCTCCACTTGGGTATGTCTTTTGGCATCAACATACAGATTTGTGTTTAGTTGTGTATTCCCATTTCCCATTTATTGGAATAAATGTTTGTGTAAAGACCTCCAAATACAAGCTTGGTCATTCATCCCATTCCACACATTGGTACTATGCAAACAATCATACAGCTGTACCAATGTCACATACATCAGTTGCATAGCCTATGCCTATATGTGTTGCATGGGCAATCCATGTCTGAGTGGCCTGATGCCATATCAAGAAATTTTATAGATAAGTTGTTTGTGGTGCCTGCAAAGCATTTCCTGACATAAATGCTAATAGTCACACAATGGTGCTGCTGACCACCTCTGCAATCCTTGGGTATAGCAACACAACTACACATGCAATGAATTTCACAAGGTTGCAATTGAATCAACACATGTGATCATACCTCTCAACTTCTTAGGGAAAGATCTGGACACAGCCATAAATAAAAGTTGGGCAAAGGCCCAAAAATAGGGGCATTTCTTAAACAGTGCCCTTAGAAACTTAGAATGTTGATAGAATAACAGCTCCAGCATTAGCACGAATTTGTTGAAGGAAATGAAGTCTGAAACTCAAATGTCTGTCATTATTTTTTAACTTCAATCTTTAATGATTTGCCACAAAATTGTCAGAAAACTGCAATATTATGAAAAACAGACCAAATATATGAGGCAAAAATCTGGACATTCTGCGAAAATCGATATATTTGAGAGGTATGTATTGGTTGTGTATATCACAGCATAACAACATGTGTATGAGACTAGACTTATGTGACCTTGTAATCAATATGAATTTATATTGATGTCTGTCACAGTGGTATGTAGACACATGCGCACCTGTGCCATACTGCAAGTGTCACTATGATAGTGGAATGTGAACTGTGTATAAGGGTGATCTGCTCCACTACAACAATAAATGTTCTAATAAGGCAACAATATACATAAAAATTTCCATATCATGTCAACAGTTCTCAGGAGGCATATCACTACAGCTGATATAGAAGGACCATGAAATGAAATGTCAGTAATGGACATCAATGCATTAGCTCAGTTCATAGATTGTAATACCTCTTGTAACCATACTGTACATCCACACCTCAATGCAGCAAATGTCAATGACAGCAACATTGACATGTCAACTGTTTATAGGGTCATATGTCATTATTTGGCTAATAGCCAACATCACATGAAATCCTAGCCATTATTATACCATGTAAAAAATCCTATATCTATATTATAGAAAAAAGTAAAACTATTATGCATATGTTTATATTTTTGGATTGCATTACAACCTGCCAGTGTCCATATGGGACATGTGCACCGCACCATGACAGAATTAACAAACACACATGCAGTGGTCTAGAGATGGCTTGCAGGGGGTCATGAAAGGATTTTGCTTCATGATGTGTGAATGCATATTTGACATGAGGACATCCATCACTCCTCGGCGGACGGAATGTCATGTAGCCAGAGGAAAAAGGATGATGGCTACATGTGGCTAAGTAAAAGATTCCCCAAGTGGTAGTGGAATGAAAAGCAATTCCAAAGATCATACAATGACCATTATGTACCACCAACCTCACATACAGCAGTAGACTGGGACTAATTTGAACATTATACCTGTGTAGGTATAAAATACAAATGCCATGTAATGTCACAGTAGCAACATCACATATGTCTGACTATAAAACTGTCATGTTGCACTTTATAGAATATGATAGCATCATTGTATGTTGAGGAGAACATGTTGTGAGGAGTGTGGGACATGGATGTGGAGTCACATCCCTGTGAAAATTATCTCAAAAGTGATAGTCATATGTATAGACATGCAAGTTGCCTGATGTCATATTAGAACACCTATATGTGTAGGTAAAGTAGTTTGCAAACACAGTAGTCAATGTTACTGTCAAAGAACAGGTTGTCTTGAATACTGACAAAGTGCATGTTATGCAGGATGACATAATCATTGTATGCTACAACAAGATGTTTGGAGGTGGTTTTGCTATAGCTGTGTACTCACATATCATTCTAAAATCGTCACCGTTATTGTTGCATGCGCACACAGTTGAATGTCGTGAGAACAGATCCCCTACTTAACTATTTAATATGCACAGTACTTAATGCAAGTGCTTTTATAGTGTCAGACAACACTTTATATCTGATCGCATCAGCAGTATCTGGTGAGAAGAGGAGGGTAATAGCAGTATTTCACATGGTTGTGTAAAATGGTTTCCTGAATATCAACCAAGTGAACACAGACACACCAGTTGACTGGAGTAAGATTAGACTCCCTACCTGTTTTTAATGCACGTGTCACAGCACAAGTCTGACATTACAATGCTGGAGGATAATTTATAGTGGATGACATCATCAGTGGATGTTTGAGAGACGTTGTTGGGAGGCCTGAATGAAATGGATGTGTAGTTATGTACAACTGTCAAAAGTCCTGGAAGGTGACAAAATCCGCACCTCCACAACTACTCCCAGAGGGTACCACAGTACCAGCTGCTAGGGTATTAATACCTGATATGGAGGGCCCAGTTAGTCCAGGGGAAGCAGAAGCAGTACTGCCTGGTTGGGTCCCATCAATGATGAGCATCGGTGCAAGAGTCGGTAGACTCAAGG
Source organism: Protopterus annectens (assembly GCF_019279795.1). Classification (NCBI taxonomy): domain Eukaryota; kingdom Metazoa; phylum Chordata; order Ceratodontiformes; family Protopteridae; genus Protopterus; species Protopterus annectens. Next base: position 986,521,609 of record NC_056731.1, read on the forward strand.
CAGTATGAGCAAAAGTGGTTGGCCTACCTCCCCTGTGCTGTTAAGCATTTTTTGAGTTGTCAGAAATAGATGACATGAAAACATTGTGGCCACACTTATAAAAATAAAAAAAGAGAAGAGTTGGGATAAGAGAAAAAAGAGATAATTAGTGTCATCATATGTGACATACAATGAACTATTACAAGATAAAGAATTTATTTCTACTTTTATATTTAAGTATACTTCTTAACATCTATAAGCTACAAGTGATTGCTCAAAGTAATCATTACAATGTGTATATATTGCACATATGCTCGGTCAAATTATATAGATTAAGTTAACAGCAGGGCATTTATGCTACTTCTGTTGAAATTGCTATGTAATATTTCTAAATGATTTGACTATATATTTGTTACTTGCGGTATTTGACTCCACAACATCAGAATACAGTTTTAGAATTAACTCCTACAGTTGACTTGTGCTATAGACTGAAGCATGTATGCTTGATTTTACAGTTAAAATATGCATGCTTAATTTGGTACTACTGCACAGAAGAGCAATACTTTACATAAAATAACATTTATGTTGTGCTGCATATATACTCCTTGCTTACCTCTATCTTTTTAAATGGTCAGCATGGGCCTCCCTATTCACCATTATCTCCTGGTTGGTCATGAAATAAAAAATAGAGAACAAAAGAAGAGGACTATGCATACCAGTTTTGCATATATGCAACTTTCCATCTAATTTAAAATCTCTTTAGCTGTATACTTACACAGCTGTAGGATGTTAGCAATTCCAAACTCGTCCAGTCATTGGTTGACTGTATCCTGCTCATGCCTTTGAGGTCATTAAAATGGTGTCTGCACCATTCTCCAGTGTGTAAAATGCCAGTCGCACTGGAGACAGACTTGGCCAGACTATTCCATGCCTCAAGCCTGTACTGGGAGCTGATATAGTACACCTGCAAGAGCTTTCAGTTGTGGCACTCTACAAGGAGTCCAATAAAGATTCTGGACTTCTCAACACCCCACCTTTGAGCCCTAAACTTGGCATCTTCCCTTCTATCTCTAGACATGTCTAATCATGGTAAATATCAATAGTTAACAGTGCTTTCCTGCCAATGCATGTTATCAAAATTGCTACTAGTGTACAAACCTGAATAATCATGACAACTAAGTTTGTGCGACATTAAGGGAAAAGCAACTGTGACAAAGAGAGTGAAAAGCAGTTTATGTACTAAGTAGGATAATGTGGCAATTGACATTAGTTTTTGGTTTGGATGCTGTTGTACCTGTTACTTGATTTAATTTTGCAGGCGTGTACTCGGGGCATAAATTATATGATCTGACACATTTTTGGTGTGGCTTTACACACTGATAAAATTAATTTGTACAATTTGGGATTCAAACCTATGCTTTAGAGACTAAGCATATTCTTTCAGAGAGATTCTTTTTCATCTTTGACACAGAAGATGTGCTCATTGAGTATGTCCAATAATTATATATAAATAAACATGGCAGAGTTAAGAGTTAACAATGTATGTGTGTGACCTGACAAGGTCCTGCTTTATGCATTCACATGTATATGAGTACCACTGAGGTCTGCAGGCTATCCAAGGACAGAGAAGATAATTATAATTAAAGAAACATAATATGCAATATACCATCTGTCACACAGATAAATCATATGAGGTCCATTGCTATACATAAGTACTGTTATTTTAAATATGTTTACATTTTTTATTTGTTTTTTTTTAATTGAAGGAACAAGCAGTGATAAAATTGGAAGTGTGTTAGATTAGAACTCAGACTCATCTGTATTGCAGCCTTAACCTTACACCTGCAGCCACAGGAACAGACAAAGACCAGCTGTATTTTCATATTTATTATTAAGTATGTGAACATCTCCACTGTGCAATGCCAGTTAGTGTGTTTGCTCGATGGCAGTCTATACAGGATAAATGTATTTTTTTTAAATTGTCTGCTGTCTGTTTCCTATCTGTAGGTGTTCTGGACCAGTAGATGTTGGGGAAGGCTGCTGACCACTGTGCAATGCAGCTTAGCAGGTTTGCAAAATAGCAAGAGAAAATGCAACAGTGTATCCATTTTGAAATTGACTACTGTCTGCTTCTTGTCTGGGCTGTTAGGCCATGTTTGCATAAAGGTAAGTAACTCATAAATGTGACAGCCAAAGCTCATATTGATTTATCCTTGTGATCAATGTTTATTAGTTTTATCCTTAAAAGATAAATGTGGGACTTGCGCCATGATCTATAGATAGCATATACTGTACAGTTCATGTTTAGTAGGTGTGCTACACATACATGATTCACAGCTGTAGTTTATGTAGTCTTTATTATAGACATACATTACATGAGATTTATTTGATTTATCCATTTTACCGTGTTTGTGCTAGGACACTTTCTGTGCAAATAGTAATATTAATAAAAACAAATTACAAAAGAAATGTTACTACATATTAAAGATTTTTACACAAGTCTAATGAATGTAGAAAACACACTAAGAGTGTCCCTGTTTGCTACAGAAACCACTTTGTAGCCGGAGTACATGTAATTGTGCTTACAAGTAAGTCTCTTTTCATCAACATAAAAAGTATTAATAACACATATGACACTTGTACACTCTCAGGTATTTGTACATGTGCTACTTACAGATTTAGTGCAATCACTCAACAAAACCATTTATGACCATTGTTTGCAGTAATGTAGGTAAGTCTTCTCTTTCAATGGTGTTTGCTCTTCTCTTATCTGATCAGCAATCTGAGACATGCACTGTGTAAGGCATTTTGTATAGAAGTGCATCAAATGTATGAGAATATTAAATGGCAATAATACACAGTTTCAACAAAGGCAGAGAAGTTTGATTATTACTGAACAGAAAATGAGAAATGTGTGCTGCTTACTTACATTTAAAACCTTACACTTTGTATGAGTAACTAGGGTGACACACTCACTGCAGGTAAGGGAGTTGGAATTGCTATTGTGTTTTCCTTCTCCTTACCAGTAACCATTCCGAGTTGCCATTAGCAGCTAATACTGAAGGAGTGCCTGCACTGTGTTTACATCTACTACATGCAGCCAAGATTTTGGGATTCAGTAATTCTAATGAGTTCACACCACATTTGCACCTTTACCATGCTCATAGGCCTGAATCTACTCTATAAAAAGGTAACAGCATAGTTAGTGAACCTAAAGGCAAGAAGAGTTGTGTATGTGGATAACAGAGAAGAAGATTGTTATTACTTTGGATTTATCTGCACAGAAGACTACTGATCTTGATAAGGTATTACTGAATTTTCAAATTACATGCTAGATTTGCTCACATGTTACTAGGAAAAATATATACATATATGCATTAGCAAATGCAACTTTTATATGTATGCACTTCTTAGAAGTTTAATGATAGCACAGGCATTTTTAGGGAATTTCACTGTTGCAACTGTTTCTCTTATACTCTTCTATGTTATTTCAGTGAAATGCAAATGTCCTACATTGTCAATGACATAAGGGTGTTAACCTTCTATGATGGCCCATAGACACCTCTAGTCGAGTGATAGGCACAGGAGAGGTGAATGGCAATTGCATAAAAATTACTTTTCTGTGGTAAATGTGTACATGTTTTGTGAGGATTTGTTGGAAAGCACTTATAACAATTGACTGATGTGTTATTCCTTGTTTGGTACAAACTGTCATTTGCATGTTGTTTTGGGGTTGGGAAGCCACACTCCATTTGTGTATTGCCACAATTGAATTTTATATACAGAGGTTTAGTCTTGTTAGTCCTTGTTTTGGATCAAAGCTTGATTTGTGTGTGACTGTGATATGTTGCAAAGACATAACCTTTTATTGTATTTTAATAATTGAAATGTTGTGTTTTTCTAGTGGGTAATATTGTAAAGAAATAATATGTGTTTTGTCTAAGCATTACTTTTATTTATGTGATATCTATATGCAGTATCCTTCTTTTGTGTTGTATGTCACCTAGAACTATGGCACCCAAGCAATCCAATCACTGCAAACCCTTCTTCAGTGACTTTGTGAATGACTTCATTGTCAAAGCCTTTTGGCAACATAGTGCCTTTCTGCTTGAGACAGGATGTAGGGATATGTCCTGGCAGAATGCATATTTGGAACCAGATAGTGAATGATGTCAATGCCACTGGTGGATAAGCAGAACATATGATCAGGTGCTTCATTGAGCCACTGATATGATATCATCAGCTAGGAGGAGAACAGCTGCAGTGGCCCATGTACAGTTGGCTGCTGTGAAGGAGCCTGCTATAGATCCACCACTGACATCAAATAAAATGGCACTGTCCACTTTCAGGGATCCTGAGAGCTCAGTGGGAAGTACACAACAGCATATGATTGATGTTGGTGCTGCTGTTTTAGGGAGGAGAAGTATGTCTCAGGAGGAACTCCCAAATAAGCTTACATATGTAAATTTTAACAATTTCTCGTATAGAAAAATATTGAAAGCAATAGTTAATTTGTTTTAATAATTTTTTGGGGGGATCTTATTTATAGATTTGTACAGTTAACAGCACATTCTTGTACATTACACATGGGCTTGGGGTGGACGTGTCAGGTAAGTTTCAGTTAAAAGTATTGTTAAATGACATATAAACGCAATTCATTGTTCTCCCTGTGTTATTGTTGTGGTGATGGTGTCCTTACATTTTGCTTAACTTCTTCCAGGACCATCTTCCCTAGTAAATGTTGAGTCATATGCACATGGTAAGCCAAATATTTTTATTTCATTACTGATGAGCATTTGACAGAAATTTGAATTTATCCATTGTGTAAGGTGTGTGTCAGGACTGTGTGTGCATAGCTGTACCATATGTGATAGTTTCACCAGTGTTAGTTTGTTAGCATATATTAAATTGTAGCAGTGCAGGTATTAATTTATTTTCTGTATCTTTTGCTTGTTATCACAAGTTAACCTGACAGTGGAGGTGTAGGACTCTTACCATCTGATATCTGAGTATCGGCAGACTCTGATGATGATGGTGGCCAAACAGAGGCATAGTCGGAGTGCAGAGGTTGAATATGACGCTGAGTTTGACATTCATCCATCTCCTATAATTTCTTCAGACTCAGCCAGTAGTCTTATGCAAACCTATTCCGTTGAACTTTTGATATTGGACTGGTGGAGGATGAGATACTTGATCAAGTTAGTGTTGTTACTCCATCTTCAGTGCCAGTTGACACTGGCCATAGCCAAAAGGCAAGGTGTCATACAGGAGGATTGTTAAGGCTACTTTGAGGATCCCTGTTGTCCATCCTCCACCTGATCCTGCTGTGTCTTTCTCTGCCACTCAATGTATGTTTAGGGCCATTATGGGAGTGCATGCATGTTCCAATAGGGTCTTTGAGGAAATGCTTAGGGTTTCAGATATGGCACAGGCTGACATATGTGACTGCCTCCACCATGTTGCTGATTCAATGGATCAGGTGAATGACACATTGGAGGCAGTATCTGTAATGGATTGTCTACTGGGAAGAGGATGTCAGCCACATCACCTAATGTTAGCTGACATGACCATGCCTGGTCATGATCCTATAATGGCACTACTTCCACTGCTCCATCAGTACTTGAGGTGTCAACAGCCAGACATGGTAGATCACGGGGTCGTTTTCCTGGGTCTACTCATGAGGAGAGCTCATCCAACAGTCATCAGTCATGTATAGGTACCAGCAGTGCATCTAACCATGGGCATGGATTTGCCAGTGCAGCTCCTGGCAGAACCAGTTCTTGTGGTTGGGGATGACGACAATGAACTGTCACCTCTACTATGCACGGCTCACACCTGTCCGGCATACCAGGACATAGAGCTAGCACAGAGCTTGGCTGTGTTCTTTCAGACACTCACACACCAGTTTCACCTGGAGTGCCCATCCAGACACACACACATAACAGTTGCATGGGTTATTTGTGAGGCTTACAGCACATTCTGTCTCAGTGGCCATTCGATACTGTGTTCAGATTTCTGCCTGCCTGTCTTTTTTACTCACACACACTCAGTACCTTTTGTGCCAGCCTAGGGCTCCTGCCCCCCACCCCCCACAACACCCTGTGCAAATGATTATAACTGTGTCATATCCTTGTTTTCTATCTTTTGAATTCAGAGATACATAAGTCTTTTGTCTGATGCTCAGGGTGCATAGCTGACTTAGTGCTTAGTATATATGTGTTTGTGATGCTGTTTTGCAAAATTTGCTGCTTTCATACAGGTTTTTATAATGTGTACATCCCTCCCTACCTCTTAGACCAACAAGAGTAGACCAAGTCATGAATCAAAGTGGGACAAAGGCCCAACAATAGGAAGACCTTTTAAATATTTTGGTCTTAGAAACTTAGATAGTTGATAAAATAACAGATCTTGCATTACTATTTTTAGAATTTTTCTGCAAGATATGAAGTCTGAAACTGAAATGCGTGTCTTTATTTTCTAACTTCACTCTTTAAAGATTTTCCAGTACAAAAGTATGAGGCCAAACTGTGGACATTTTGTGAAAATCTGTACATGTGAGAGTTAGATGTGTGAATCATTGATGTACGAGGCCTATTAGTTGATAGAGGACACATATTCACATAAGTCACTGTTGTCACATGTTGGTGTCATTGCTGTAAAAATCACCCGCCTTATACTTACTTACAATACCAAGTACCAGTATGCAAGGATATGCCATTCATTTGTATTCTTAGACATTTATTTTTTTATTCTAAGTTCAGTGCTTTCTTTGGAAATCCAGCAGTTGCAAGGGTTTAAGTTCAGGGTTGACTCTGTCTGATGCTAGCAGTACACAGTCATTACATGGGTAAGTAAATCATATGAGCATTGCCTGGTATCAGTGTTACTGTATGTGTGTACGATGAAGGTTTTAGCCCCATAGGTTGTCAGCGTCTGTGCTATCCATTACCTTTTGGCCATTGCAAGTCCATATGGTGAATGCCTATGTCTGACTACACACACAGCAGTTGCTGTTTCCTCCTCTGACTCCTCAACTGCATGTGGCTGTAGTGGCCTTGCCAGTGGTGGTGGGATGTGTGACCCTTCACCTTGGTGTTCCTGCTGAAGCTGTTTTCTCAGGATAATATTGTGAAGCATGGCACAGATGGTGGGGATTTCAACACATATGTGGGGATTGCACTGCAGGGTTCCTCTAGATGTATCTAAGCCCCAGTACCATGACTTCAGCTGCCGAGACACACACACTTTATGATATTTTTTGTTTGAGCGTGTGCCTCATTATACCATTATTCAGTTGGTGTGTGTGTGTGTGTGTGTGTGTGTGTGTGTGTGTGTGTGTGTGTGTGTGTGTGTGTGTGTGTGTGTGTGTGTGTGTGTGTGTGTGTGTGTGTGTGCGTGCATTTCTGATGTCTGTCATCAGCCACAGTTCCAGTGCATAACCTACATCCCCCCCATGCATGACTATGTGGGATGTCCTCCCTAGAAACATCTCATACAGTTGAGAGTTTTGCCAGATATGTGAGTCATGGTAACAGCCTGGAATTCCAGCACACACATTCAGGTTGATTCCTTAATGTTGGACATGACCTGGCAGTTAATGGAGTAGAAGCCATTTTTATTGATGCACACCCTTCCCTGTTCCCTGGGTGGTACTTTGATGTCTACATATGTACAATCTGTGGCACCCAGAACTTCAGGGGAAGTGTGCCACAGGGTAGACCTTGAAGATAGTTGTTGCTCTGTCCTCAGGTGTATGGGGAAATATATGGGGTTACTGGCATGTTGTAGCATAGCATTCAGGAATTGATGCAGGATCCTGGAAGCTGATGTCTGTATCACCCCCAACCCTGTTGGTCTTTGGAAGATTCCTGTAGCTAATATTCTAAGTGCTACATATTCCTTAGTCTGCCCTTGTATTGGTTCCCTTTGGTTTGCCTTTGCTGTCAGCTGAGGACAACAAAGGTTGCAGAGCTCTTCCAGTGTATCTGCATCAACCCTGTACCTCTACAGTTTCTATCTCATGCAGATTGTGAAAGTTAAATGGGGTCTAAACATCCCTCTCCTTCCTGGCCATGGTCTATTAGCAGCAGCAGCATAGACTTGGGCCTGTTCACATACACATGAATAAGAACAACAGCAGCTCCTAACATTGTTCTGTGTAGACTAGCTTCTTTGACTGTATTCCAATATTGGTACATATTGGTTGATTAACATACAATTTAGCAACTTATGCTGTAATTAGCATGTCACAATGTTTACCATGTTTGTGCATAGAGCCGCTTACTGAAAACAAAATGGTATGCTATCGTGGTACACAGTTTTAGTGGACCATGTAGGCTTTATGAATCCAGCCCACTTTGTTTACTGAGGCTTATAAAAACCCAGTTTAAGACCTAGAATCTAAAGAATATCACCGCTACAGAAATAGTTTGTTCTGAAGAGTTTGAAATTTACACTTTTTAAGTAACCTTTATGGCTCCAGAGATATGAACATTTGTTTGAAATGTGAAGACATAATTTTATTCTAGCAAAACACTTAGGCTCCACCTATTGGCAGTTACAGGGCAAACTTCAACAGCTTCATTGTAGGGAACAAGTTAAGCAGATAACCTTGTTTGCACTATGACACATGCCTTGCATATGGAAAACAAAAGAGAAACAAATTTTAAACAATTATACACCACTGGATTTGAACGATCAGAGTACTGCACTTACACAATGCAGTCATAGTTGGTTATCTCTCTTTTCCAAAGACACAGCTTGTAAATAGCTATAACATAATGTGCATGCAACCAATTAAAATTTCATACCCAGTATTAAGCAATTCATTCAGCTGGACATTCTAAGTTGACTGTAAATGTGTACATAACATATTTGTGGAATGATGATGACACATTATTTATGAATATGTTTGAAAATTTGCAACTCTGTCTTCTCTTTTTATTCTTGAAATTGTTCTGTTATCTATGTTTTACTATCATACACGTACTTTTTAACCCATATTTTCTCATATTTCTTTCAAGTTGTGGTACAAATACATGACAATCACCAACAGTTTTTAGCAAAGAGGGAAACTGTGTTATTATACCAAGAAAATCTATATGTGGAGTGTTGAAAAGCTTGTTGTAGTTAGTTCTGCAATTTGTAAGTGTATCCTCACTGACACAGCCACTTCAGTGAAGGGTGTCCATGCAATGCTGTGTTTTGCATCAATCAGCCTAATCATTCACAGTTGCAAGCCATTAGCACATAACAATGGAGAAGAGGCTACACTATCTTTACATCTGCTACATGAAGTGAAACGTTTATTTTAAATTCTATGGACCAAACACCTTAGCTGCACTACCAGAGTGCTCAGAGGGCTGAATCTAGACTGAAAGGTATCTGTGTAGCTACAGAACATGAAAGGAAGGAGATTGTTTTCAATCATGCTTATTTCTCCACTTGTGGGAGTGTTAGGATAAGTATACTTTTTTGGAATGCTTTTCCTGTAGAGGGTATTTCAGTTGCATGGGCCAGGTTATTTGGTAAACTGCATAAGTATATATTACAGATGTCAGTTATGTCAGATATTGATGGCATTGATGGACAACTAACACACATTCTATTTAGTTATATTTACAAGTACCACTTCAGCAGGTATCTGTCATTCATTAATTAACATTTATATTTCTATTAAGTTTTCAACATTTACCTCAATAGTCCTGCAATTACAACTGCTATCATTTGGGAGTGATACTGTCTGATGCTAGAAGTACAAAGCTTTTACCTGGGGAAGTAAAGGTTATGAGCATTGTCGGGCATCCATTTTGCAGTATGTATATGCATGAATGAAAGCTGTACTCCATAGGTAGGTTAACATTTGCTCTATCCATTACCTCTTGGCCAGGTCAAGGGCATATTGTATACACCTATGTCCAAGTACACTCACAGCAGTTGGAGGTCCCTGTCTGACTCTTCAACTATATGTGGATTTTGTTACCTTGCCATTGGTGTTGGAAAATTTGCTCCTCGCCTTTGGTGTTCAATCAGCAACTTTTTTCACTGGACGATATTGTGTAAGATAGCACAGACTGTGATGATTTCAGTACAAGTACTATGATCATACTATGGAGCCATGCCCCAATGTATCTAGTGCAGGAACCATGGCTTCAACAGCCCAAACACACACTCTATGATAGCTCTTGTTTTAGCATGTGCCTCATTATAGTGTTCTTCCTAGAGTGGTTGTATATTTCTGATGGGCATCATCAGACATAGTTCAAGTGCATATCTTACATTCCCCCACTAATTGGCCATTTGATACATTGCCCCTGGAAAACCTCTGGTAGTGTGTATTCCAGATATGGGAGTCATGGTAACTACTGATGTTGCCAGCACACACATTCATGATGATTCCACAACCATTGCACATGGGTTGCCAGTTTGCCAGTTATTAGTATGGAACCCCTTTTTATTGATGTGTATCCTTCTCTGTTCTCCAGGTGATGCTTTGATCTCAATGTGCAAGCAGTCTATGGAATCCAGAACTTCAGGAAAGTGTTCTTTTGGATAGAAGTCCTGCTAATTCTAGCTTTGTCCTCATGGGTAGGGGAAATATATATAATCACTGGCATGCTGTATCATATCATTCAGGAACTGGTGTAGCATCCTGGATGTTGATGCCTGTGAATCTCCCAAAATGTCCCCTGTGGGTCACTGTAAGCTTCCTGTAACTAATATTCTAAGTGATAAGCATACCTTGGTCTCTACAAGTATTGTTTCCCCTTGGTTTACTCTTGGTCTCAGAAGAGGACAGCAGAGGTTGCAGAGTTCCGGGAGTGTGTCTCTGTCCACCCTGTAGCACTCTACTATTTCTACCTCACACAGTCCATGATAAGTCAAATGATGTATGAATACTCTTAACCTATTTGCCCAACGTCTATCATCATCATCATCAGCAGCAGCAGCATAGACTTGAACCTGTTTCACATACACATGCAGAAGAGCAGCAGCAGCCCCTAATATTCTTTCCCTCCAGTGTAGTTTCTGTGACTGTATTCCAATTAGTTTTGGAATACAAAGCAGAAGGCTATACGGAGTGTACACGGTTTACTTATAGCTTGTTAAATAGCTCTGCCATCTTCAATTTGTTGATTAGTCCAGTGTTCAGCTGCTTATGAGGTCATTAGCATGCCACAATGCAGATATGCTTAAGGGTGGCCATGGTGGTGCAAGGGTGGCCACAGTGGTGCAGCAGTTAACATTGTTGCTTCATAGCAAGAGGTTCTCCTGTTCTATTCTTGGCAGGGATGCCTTCTATGCGTAGTCTGCATGTCCTCCCTGTGGTCACATGGGTTTCCTCCCACATTCCAGACACATGCAGTAGGTGGACTGGACACTCTAAATTGGTCATAGGTGAGAGTGCATGGGTGAGTGAATGGTATGAATGAATTACTGTGGCAGGGCTAGCCACCAGGTGGTGTAAACCTTGGTGCAAGATGAATGTCACTAGTGATGTGACACCCTGACCCCATGTGCAAAATGGGAAAATGGGGTTGAAGATGGATGGATGGATGGATGGATGGATGGATGGATGGATGGATGGATGCAGAGCTGCTTACTGAATACAAATCAGAGTGTTATCTTGCACACACCATGCTGCGATGTGCACACAATTTCAGTGAGCTGTATAAAGTTTACTGAATCCCATCACTCAATTTCTTTTTTGTATCCTGTTCAAATCTAAGTTTTCCAATCCAGTAGTGAATCACTGTTAAATAAATTCGTTAGAGTCAGACTGTAAAAATCATTGAGTTATTCAAACACAATGTCAATTAATAACAAACAATAATGCAGGAGGACTCAGATATCTTAAAGCTCTAATGTACATTAGGAGGCAAAAAACCATACACAAAGTTTGTATAGAATTTTGACTGATTTTATTCACAAAGTACATTTCTTATATACATGTCATTATCAGTTTTGCCCACCTCACTGGTGTGGTCAGTGACAGGGTCTTTACATCATAGTAATTCATAAAAAGTGCTGAATTTGTGTTTTTCAAAAAGTCTTTTTCCCATGAGAATGTTGCAGCCTTGCAAGCAGCTGGTCAGTCACGATGACCTCCTGAGGATGTAGCCAATTCAAGGTTCTCTGATTAGTTCAAATACAATAGATGTATGTCTTCCTTAATGCCTCCCTTTGTCTTTCTTGTTCCCAGCTGCGCACTATCAGAGATAGTGCACACAAGGCTACTCTCCTGGTGGAGGCAGGAAAGAGGACACACATGCGAACAGATTTATTATTTTCTAACTTTGCAAAATAATCTTTACTTGAAAGACATGAGCCAGACTGTGTTTGCAAACTGCCAAGGTCAAATTTCTGATTACACTGCAGCTTGTGCTTCAAGCAATAATATGCAGGTTTATTTCTACTGTTATTCTAGTAAGACAGAATTAAATGCATTACATAAACTTTGTTCTCTATTATGGATTTAAGTACATTTATTCCTAACTAAAGCACACATTTCTCTATATATTTGATCACACAACTTATATATGTTTGAATGTTTAAATACACATCTTCCTAAGCAGCACACATTGTAAATATATTTTTCTAGGCAGCATGTATGTAAATATATTTTCTAAGCAGCATGTATAGATTTTTCTAACATTCTCCCTCCTGTTAATGCATTTTATTCTGTTTAAAACATAAACAATATTATTTCATTCCTCAGCCTTTCCTTTCAAGGGCTTTCAGCTAAGTAAGTCATTGGTTTTATATTTCAGAAAAAGCATCATTTGAAATTAATCTTTTAATTTCAACACTTTGGTAAAGAGTTTCAGTAGCAGATATATCAACAAATTTTTGATTACTCTTTTCATGCAGGGAATTTCACAGTAAACACATGCTCCTATTAGGAGTATACCCACACAAATAGCAATTAAATGTTTAATAGGATGGAACCCCACCCCCCCAAACAGATTCTGGAAAAAGTCCGTCAGTGGGTTTGGGCCTGGTTTAGTCATTGCTGATACTTGCTGAATTACCTCTAGGTGGTCATTGATTTCATGTTGGTTGTCTGGAATGTCAGCATTCTTCTTCGTGTACCACCTCTTGCCGCTAGGGTGAAGTAAAGAGCCATTCGATTTTGTAGCACAACAGTTTTTATTGCATTCAGTTCATTAGTCACCAATTCTAGGGTGGAAAAAGTTGCATTGCTTATGACTTTTGACAGCTTCCTCAGCTCCCAGATCGATTTGACTGCTCCATAGGCTGGTGGCATTCCTGCCCTGGATATAACACTGTTGCCCAAGTTCATATGAGTCAATTTACTTTTGTCTTTCACTGAATTATGGCCTTTTCAACCAGCTTCGATTTTACCAACTGGATTCACAGGTTTTTTTTTTTTTTTTCACTGGACCTTCAGATTCTCGAGCTATTTTCCCTTACGTTCATTTTACCCAAAGGTAATTCTGCAGTATGTCTTATTGCTAAAACCAGATAACCCAAAAACAACTGCCGGACCAATTCTCAGGTAACCATTTATATGCCTTTTTCCCACAAATAAAATTATTACTTTGGTACTGATACGTGTTATCCCTGCATGAAACATTTTCTATTTTTAATAGACAATTGCTTAGTTAAGACTAGATTGTCACATACTACATTTAATGTAGTTTTCATTGAACTCAGATATGAATCATGGTTAGTATTACAAACAGTACCCCACTTTTGACTTTAATGTAACATTTATAAGACATTGTTATATTACCATTACTCCAGCCCACCTGGAGGGTATTACTCTTGTAGAGACATACAATTCCTTTTTGTGTGAACAGGTAAAAATAAAGCAATTTTGTCCTGTGATCTCACAGTTTCTGTATAAAAAACTTTCCAAAGTCTTATTTTATCCCCAGAGGGACAGAGGACGTTAAAGTCTATTATATTTTGTTGGTATAGCTGTACAAACTCAGCAATTTGAAATGTGCATAGTTTCTGTATACACTTGCTTCATGGCCAGGTACGTGTTAAAATTTGGATGCCAGTCTATAAACAGTTCATCACGTCTTCTCACTTTCACTTGTGTGGTTGAGTGCAGGGAAAAACCACAATAAGAGAAAAATTGTCACACTTATAGTTAACAAATACATAGTTAAAATAATTATGCAATAGTTCTTGGGTTGCTCTGCTTTTTTGTCTTCTTCACTCTTGGCCATTTTGCCCTTGTCTATCAGTCACAAAGTTTTTATTCAGCTGAAAGTTCTTTTGTCTGAAAAAGAGTTAAACTGCAAAACAGATTTATTCATAACAGTTTCTTTATTTAATTAGCTAGTGAACTGTCAGCCTCCAGCCCTGCAGGCATGAGAGCTTTTTACTGAGGCACATAATATGCCCTTCCAAATACTACTTTAAAGGGGATTAAACCCTTCACATTTGTTACTGTTTTTATGCTCAGCAATGCTAGAGGTAAACAGCAAATCCAATTCTTCTGAGTCTTACTCATCAACTTTCTTAACTTGTTTTTAAAATCCCATTGTACCTCTCCACCAGTCCTGCTGACTGTGGGTGGTAAGCACAGTGATTCCTTAAGGAAAAGCTTCTACCCATTTTGAAAACATATCTATGATCACTAAACAGTATTTTTCCCTTCACATTTATTCAACTCTATGAAGTCCATACAAATAGTATGGAATGGATATGGTGGTGTAGGAAACTCCTTGCTTGTTTTAAATGCTCCTTGTGCATGGTGCTTGTTACAAGTATGACAAGCTGCACAAAATTTTATTGTATAATTTATGTATCCATATGTTTGGAATATTTTATTTACTAACTGTACCATCCCCCCTGTTGAGACATGGCTCTGCCCATGGCTCAACAAAGCTGCATTTCTAAATAAATTAGACGGTAATATTGTTTTTTTCCTTTGGAAATGTACAGTCCATTTTTAAAAATTGCACCTTGTTTTACCCAGTTTTGTTTTTCTGCTGTTGTAGTAAGAGTTTGCATTATTTTTAACATGTCTAAATCTAAAATCTTAAAGGGTTGTAATTTTTCATTTAAAAATAAAGTTTCTGAGTCTGAGGCTGCTTGCTTTGCAGCTGCATCAGCTCGTGCATTACCTTTTGAAATCTTATCCTATTGTTTTGTATGAGCTACACATTTACAAATAGCTACTTTGGTAGGCAACTGAATAGATTCTAATAGCTCCAAAATAAATTGCGCATGATTAATAGATTTTTCACTGGATGTAATTATCCCTCTATTTTTTTATTATTGTGCAAACACATGCACTGTAGAAAAAGCATACTGATTATCAGTATATATGTTTACTTTTTTTGCCTTTTACTAAAATACATGCTTCTGTCAAAATTACCAGTTCTGCTGCTTGAGCATACAAGTTGTGTGGCAAAGTTTGTGCTTCTAAATTTTTAGTGTCTGTAACTACTGCATACCCCACCAGATTTTTTTCTGTAGGACCCCTTCTGCATGAGCCATTCACGTAATATGTCACCTCAGCATTATCCAAGGGCATATTTGTAAGATCTTGTCTAGGTAAAGCTAACTGTTTATATGAGGTTGACTCAGCAGTATGGTCATACATGAAAGATGTCTAGCAGGAGAAAGGTATGCAACTTTTTCTTGTGGCAGAATTATTGCAACTGCATGAGGCATTTTCAATGTGAGAGGGTGGAATAACACCATTGAGGCTGGAGCCTGTACTGCCATTGCTGCTGCAACTACTGCTTGTACACAGTGAGGCAAAGATTGCACCACTGGGTCTAACTGTGATGAATAGTAAGCTATGGGGCATTGCTTATCCCCATGTTGTTGCTTTAATACTGATGTCATGTACCATTGCTTACAATCTATGGTCTAAAAAAAAACGTTTGTGATAACTTGGAAGTCTTAAAACTAATGAAGAAGCTATTAACTGCTTCAACCTGCAGAAAGCCATTTCTGCTTTTGTTTTTCATTGTAAAATAATTTGGTACCCAGTTCCAACAAAAATTAGTTGTACCTAGGAAAGACATTATTTCTTTTTTAGCTGTTGGTTTGGGTGCTTGCAAAATTGCTGTTTTTTTTCCTCTTTTCTCTTTCCCACTATTTAGTATTTTACCTTTATTGAATATCACATATCCCAGGTATCTAACCTGTGTTTTTCCCAAAGTTGTAACTTACTTTTGTTTACTTTGTGTCCTTATATTACTAAAAATTTTAACAATGCTACTGTATTCACCCTGCACTGCTGCTGGGTGCTGCTAGCAAGATGTTATTTACATAAAGTAAAATTTGACTACCTTCTGGTGGGGTAGACCCTGCCAGATTGCTAGCCATTTTTTGTGCAAATATTATTGGGCTCTCACAATATCCCTGTGGTAGTCAGTATATGTATACCTTTTACCCTGAAATGTAAATGCAAACCAATATTGACTATCAGGATGTATAGGTATTGAAAAGAAAGCATTGCTTATATCTACCACAGTAAAATACTTTTGTTGTGGCTTTAAATAATTTAACAAGGTATGTGGGTCTGGCACCGTAGGTGCTTTAGGTATTACTGCATTATTCACAGCTTATAAATCTTGTACCATCTGCCATTCCCGTTTGCTTTTTAACAGGAAATAGGGGTGTATCACATGGTGAATCAGGAGATTCTACCAGTACTCCTTTTGAGTAATGCTGCTTATTATAGGCTTAATTTTTACTCTTGCATTCTTTTCCAAAATGTATTGTTTTTTCTGTGGTTTAAAAGCTGACTTTGGGGTAATTGTAACTGGTCCTGCTGCTTGAATAAGCCCTACATTTAACTTGCCTGTTGACCACAGAGTTGTTGGAATTTTACACAAGACCTTTTCTTTTTTTTTAATAAAATGCTAATCAGCTGTCCTTACTAGATTGCAAGTGTACAGCTGTATGTGTCTGTGTCAACCAATTTAGTTTTGTTTTTATATCCCTTGTCCTGACATTTTTAAATCAGTCTGTTTTCCCATTTTGTTACCTTTTTTTCTAAGTCTGCCCATTTAAAACTTTTGTTTTTTGTCAAGCTGACATGTGGCAGTCTATTGGACTTATACAATCTCATGAACTCCTGAGGTAATGAACAGCTTACTACACTGTTTCCCTCAGTATCCCAGCATAAAGTTTGTAATATTAATTTGTCAGCAGGATTTTTACTTATATTTTTTATTAGGTCCTGGTGTGCTACAGTAGTATGGAGTACAATGTAACAAGTGCTGCTGATCAGTGTCAAGGGAGGGTACCTTACTGATGGCTACGTTTATCAGTTCTTTGGTTACTGCCCCTGGACCAATCATAACTAGGTCCTGGCTGTACCAATAATAGGCTTCACCCTCTGATCACACCACAAGAGCATTCACTTGTCTTTGTGCTTCCATACCCTGCATGGTAGGAACTACTGCTATGCCAAATATCTGCATTTCCCAGTAAGTTTACTGGATATTTTTGCAGAAACTACAATTTTACTTTTCTGAGTCATACCTGAAACAGGGTCAGTTATTGCTATATTATGGGAAAGTGGTTCCCTGTATAGCTGTCCATTTGCTGCTTTTACTAATATATAATCAGGTGATTTAGAATGTTTTGGTAACTTGGAGGGTGTATCAAAGTCCGTGACGCTCCTGAGTCACACAGGAATTTGACCTTTCTTCCCTCCACCAGAAGTGTTACTTCTGGTTTTGTATTTGCTAGGTAGAGCTCCAGGCTCAACAATGCTAAATCTAAAATTTTATTTTCATTTTTATTCTTTACATCTGTTTGTACTTCCTCTATTCCTCTACTACATTCACATTTTCTTTTGTTTATTAACCTTTCCTGATGATTTTTGGTTATTATCACTATTATATAGTCAGTCCACATCTCCTTTATCTTCTGTTATTGCTTTCTTATTTTGTTTATAGTCCCTAGCTAGATGCCCTTTTACCTGACTGTAATACAAATACTTTAGCTCCGTCTTCAGCAGTGAAGACTTGTGCCTTTTTTCTTTTTACTATTAAGGTGTCTTTCAGTACGTCTAGCATACTCAAGTAAGGCTTGCAGCCTGCTTGTTCAGTGATTTGTCATATGCCTTGTAATAAAACTACTAACAGAGGCAATGCAACCTTTTAAAATGTATATATATATATTTTTTAATTGTTATTTTAAGCATTTTAATAATCTAGCATAATATCCATCTACTGTCTCATTTTCCTGTTGTAGGCATTAATTAATGCAAGTCCAGTCTACTCTAAGTTTTCATTTTTCAGAGATTCTGTCTGTTAGACCTTTCACTCTGTTGTCTAAAAATGTTTCAGAATTTTTAAGCTTCTGTTTTTCTTTTGCCTGACGCCCTGCATCAGATTAAAGCTTGTTTAAGGAGTTTAACTAGTGAAAGTTTATCTAGTTTACTATCAAATTTATAGTTGTTAACACATTTTGCAAAATATCTCACATTATCTGCTTACTGTAATTGCATATGCTTCACATTATCCATTAGATCTCGTGATCTCTTAGTGCACTGATTTTCCATGTCTTAAAAAGACTGTTACGTAACCCTTCTTTTGTACCACGTGGTATCTTATTTCCCCATATCCACAGTAGTGTCTAGAATGACTGTTTACTTTGCTTTGTTATTCCCTGATCTAAGACTCAAGATACAATACTTCGACTCTCTCTCTCCCTGCTATCACAAACCTTAGCAATAGCACAGTGTAACCTGGTCCCTGATCTAAAACAAAGACAAAGAGGGAAATTCTTCTTACCTGAGCCTCCTGCTCTTATTGTTTATCCTTGGGGCCCAGTCTTCCGCTTTTCAGCCACAGATCAGAAAGTGGACAGCCTCTTTACACACAACAATTCAGTCGGAGGTCTTTTCACTTTAAGAAGAACCATTCTTTTCGGCAGCTTCTCCTAGATTTATTAGCACTTATGCACTCTGTGACCTGCAGCTTACCAAGGGAATCCGCTCAAGGACCAAAATGTTAAATAAATTTGTTAGAGTCAGACTGTAAAAATCATTGAGTTATTCAAACACAATGTCAATTAATAACAAACAATAATGCAGGAGGACTCAGATATCTTAAAGCTCTAATGTACATTAGGAGGCAAAAAACCATACACAAAGTTTGTATAGAATTTTGACTGATTTTATTCACAAAGTACATTTCTTATATACATGTCATTATCAGTTTTGCCCACCTCACTGGTGTGGTCAGTGACAGGGTCTTTACATCATAGTAATTCATAAAAAGTGCTGAATTTGTGTTTTTCAAAAAGTCTTTTTCCCATGAGAATGTTGCAGCCTTGCAAGCAGCTGGTCAGTCACGATGACCTCCTGAGGATGTAGCCAATTCAAGGTTCTCTGATTAGTTCAAATACAATAGATGTATGTCTTCCTTAATGCCTCCCTTTGTCTTTCTTGTTCCCAGCTACTATCAGAGATAGTACATTCCTGGTGGAGGCAGGAAAGAGGACACACATGCGAACAGATTTATTATTTTCTAACTTTGCAAAATAATCTTTACTTGAAAGACATGAGCCAGACTGTGTTTGCAAACTGCCAAGGTCAAATTTCTGATTACACTGCAGCTTGTGCTTCAAGCAATAATATGCAGGTTTATTTCTACTGTTATTCTAGTAAGACAGAATTAAATGCATTACATAAACTTTGTTCTCTATTATGGATTTAAGTACATTTATTCCTAACTAAAGCACACATTTCTCTATATATTTGATCACACAACTTATATATGTTTGAATGTTTAAATACACATCTTCCTAAGCAGCACACATTGTAAATATATTTTTCTAGGCAGCATGTATGTAAATATATTTTCTAAGCAGCATGTATAGATTTTTCTAACAATCACCAAGCATGTAATCCTTTGGGTACCCTACAGACCCTTACACATTCATGTAAGAAAGAATTATCTAATTTCAAATGTCTATATTTTAATAGTTCTTTTATATATAAATAAAGTTCTTTCACAACACTCATCCTATGCTCCATCTGTAACTTCTGCTCATAGAAGTTAGGAGTATATAGCAATCTGTAAGAACTGGAGGAGTAGAATTAGCCTTACCTTTCACAAGATACACCTTGAGTGACTTCAATATAAGTGGGATGCTAGGCAACATGAGTGGGAGCATTGTACTGCCTAAAATTAGAGGTGTAGTTTCCAGCTCTGAAATTGCAATTTTATTGGTCATTTTGGGCTGATTTCTATCCCTTTAAACTTTCTGGCACAAATACGTGGGATTGCATGTGTTTGAGCTTGTTTTAGATCAGCAGATCCTGTTTGGACATCTTGCAGACTACTACAGCACCAGAAACGAGAAAGAGAGACTTTTTGTGGTAACTGCAAGTACTTTTTGTTGAATTTTCTAATTTTTGCTGATTTTGGCCGTTTTTATTACTTGCACTTCTCAGTAAACTTAAAAAGTAGACTAGCTACTTATTTCACTGTATTTCTGCCTGTACGTTGTTTTCCAGTTGTGCACTTCCCTTGCTATATTTAAAAAGTTTACATTTTCAAATTTCTAATTTTGCAAAGTTTTGATTGAATTTACTGTTCTGGACTATACATTCAAGTGCATTAGCCTCTCTGTGCTATTTACTGTATAACTGCATTGTTTAGCCTAATTTAACCAAAAAAAAATTCTATCTTGTTTGCTAATTTCCCACCTTTTTCTAACTAGAATAATCCAGTTTCCAGGCCTTGCTGGTTTCAGGACTTTAGTTTCAGTGTTCAGAGCTATCCAGACATTGCTGTGGTAGAGGTAGGTACTACTGCTTACCAGGGAGAGTGGGAGCATTATACTGCCTATCTAACACTAGAGGAGTGGTTTACAGCTCTAAAATTGCAATTTTATTGGCCATTTTGGGCTGATTTCTATCCCTTTCAACGTTCTGGCATAAATATATGCATTTGCACACATTTGCACACAGTGCAGCACCCTGGGCTAAGGTTAAACTATTCCCAGAGCCACAAAGTCTGCTTTTGGAATTTTCCCTTAGGAGTAACTAGTTTATCAGCAGTAGCACTAAAATCTGTATATCTGTGACTAGCACTTGCTCTAAAACTTGGTAAAAAGCACTAGGAAGCCTTAATTTGTTACAAGCACTCACCTCTCCTTGGTAATAAGGAGAAAATAGTCATAGGCACTAGACAGCCTACAATTGCAAGTACCTTGCTAAAAGTAAGGGAAAGCAGCTCTTGTACTACACAAAGAAAGCACCGAGCCAGGCATGTCCAAGGGTCAACTTCTGGTGATTTCTCCTGTCCACCTGGTGAATCCAGGCATACTGGAGTAAGGCAGCAATTGCCTCATGTACACAGACAACCCTCTTCTCCTACCACCAAACACTACAAGCTGTGAGAGATGCATTTACATAGCCAAACTGGAAGCAAATCTCTCCAGCCAAGATTGTGCTAGACGGTCAAGAGGAGAAGGTTAACACCCACACAACACCTCAAACAACACATAGTCCTTCAAAACCCACACCACCAATACCCACACATACCAACACAAAACCCACATGTGTGGAGGCTCTTAACATTAACCTTTCCAAGCAAGAAGGACCTCCAAAGCTGAAATGCAAACAAACACCACCCCCGAACACAACCAAAGCATCACACAGCTCACAACACCAGTGTGTCACCCAACAGCAGCCCCTAAGGCAAGACAACATACCCAACACTTTAGTCATAAGTGCCTCTATAGTCAGACACACAGATGTCCCACTCACCAGGCTGAACAAGGAGAACATTGCATTTAGTTGCCTGTTGGTTGCCAGGATCCACCATATAATGCATGCACTCAAGTCATTCCACAAAAGGTACAAATATGACTCTGTCATTGTCCATATTGAAGTGAATGACTTAAGATCTACCTCCCTGGACTACATGAAAAGAGACATGGACGATCTCTCAGATCATGTAGCCCAGGCAGGTTTGACCCTAGCCCTGAGTAGCATCCTGCCATTGCCCAGAGTGATACCAAAGTATAAGGACAAAATGATTGACTTCAATAATTGGTTAAGCTTCTGGTGTCATTCAAAGGGGATCCAGTATCTGTCTGCCTTGGAAGACATGATCGACGACAAGCCATGATGCTTTGCAAGAGATGGTTTGCACCTGTCGCCCCTGGAATTCAGGTTACTGGCTAAGGCTCTTGCCACCCCCTATAGTGCCTTTTTTAGGCAAGGTTCAAAGGACAAAACTACCACCATAATGGGTACAAGCAAGCAAAATCTGAAGGTGATGCTACTCAATGCTAGATGTCTAAACCTCAAGATGCACTCTCTCGAGGCTCTCCTAAAAATGGAGAACATCGATATCTATGCAGTAACTGAGACATGATTCAAAGCTCCAGAGAGCACCCCTGTAATACCAGGCTACAAATCATACCACACTTTTTGGCCACCAAACCAAGACCAAAACACTAAAGGTGAGGAGTGTCCATATTCACACCTCCAGACTGGTTGCCCAACACAATGCATCTGAAATTCTCCTGGTGCAATGAACACTAGGTAAGACTGCAATACAAATTGTAGCTTGCTACAGATCCCCCACCATGCCCCAAGATTCTCACTACACCTTTCTAAACATACTGGAAAATATTAAGATATAACCAAACACCCTAATACTGGATGATTTCAACTACCCTGCCATTAAATGGGAAAACTACTCCTGTACCAACACCATTGCTCAACAGTTCTTGGAATTCATAAATTCCAAATCCCTAAAGCAACTAATTCATAGTCCTACCAGGGGTACCAATATTCTAGACCTGGTCATTATCAACATGAGAGATCGATTCTCCACACCAGTGGTCACGCCCTCGTTGGTCAGATCAGACCATAAGCTAATCACCCTTGACATCCACATCCCAACCCCACCTCTCTTTAAGGAAACCTTCGAAAAAACTTCTCCAAAGCCAACTTCATGCTTCCCAAGTCAGAAGTAACAAACTTTATGACACCCATGCAGACAGGAACTGAAAGATCAACTGCTGAATCCTACACTAAGGTGCTGTATGAGCACATTCACTTGTGCATGGACCGAGCAATCGCAAATAGAACCAATACGCTGTCCTCTAAAAAAAGAAGCCAATCTGGCGGTCCCCTGCCATAAACAAGCTGTATAACAGAAGGAAGAAACTGTTGCAGAAAAGATGAAGAAACCAGGATTCAAAAAACTCCCTCACCAGCCTCAGTAGAAAGCGGAGATCTCTCATAAAATTTCCAAAGTTAGTTATGAAAACAAAATTGCCAAAGATTCCAAAGACAACCACAAGGCATTCTATAGCTATGTCAAAAATCTAAATGGCAATACTCAGATCTGCTCTGAGCTTCAGCAGAATGCACTAGATATACTGACCACAAGGATATTGCCAATATCCTGGCAGATAGATTCAGTGCCAACTTCACCCCCTCTCACCCCCTAAAGGGCCCATCTTTATACCAAAAGAATGCCAAATTCCGGGTAATCACGGCCACTCAGGTAAAAACCACACTCTCTAAAGCCAAGAATATAGCATCCATGGGACAAGACGACATCCCAGGCTATGTACTGCATGAACTACAAAATGAACTGGTACCGCACCTATGTGTCATGTTTAATCATAGCCACACCTCAGGCTTCGTGTCCACAGAGTGGTGCACAACTACAGTCATACCACTCCACAAGGGGGGATCCACTTTGGATTCTGGGAACTCTCATCCCATCAGTCTGAAGAGCCTGGTCTGCAAGGCCATGGAATGTATTATCATGGAACTTATAAACAAAGATATTGGCAACCTTCAAACACTGGACCCCACCCAGTTTGGGTTTGTGAAGGGCCGATCTTGCCTCCTGAACCTGATCGACTTCTTCAAATCAGTCTCCAGAGCCGTAGACGAAGGTAAGGTGGTCCACACAGCCCATTTGGACCTTGCCAAGGCCTACAACACCATCCCCCACTCTGGAATCATAGATAAACTTACTAAGCTGGGCATTAATCCCTACACCACTCGATGGGTTGCAAACTGGCTTACTGACAGAACACACACTGTAAAAGTAGCCGACTCCAAATCCAGCTTCAGACAAGTGACAAGTGGTGCAACGCAGGGTTCTGTCCTGGGACCACTCTTGTTTGTCATCTACTTCAGTGAAGTACAGGCCAGCACTAAGGGACTCTGGCTTACAAAGCTCCCGGATGACTGCAAACTGGGTGCCATTACTGAATCCCCAAATGATGTGGATATACTACAAAAGGACCTTATCAAAACAGATGCCTGGTGTCAAAGCCATGGGCTCAAGCTAAATGCCAAAAAATGTATAGTTGTCCCCTTTGGGAATAAAACACTTACCTGAGGACTACACATAGGTGGCAGTACACTAAACACCAAAAGTGTGATAAGAGACCTAGGGACACAGATGGACATTGGGCTCACCTTTGATAATCACATAGCCACAACAGTTAGAAAATCCTTCTACGTGACACACCTCATCACTAAGGGCTTTTCATCTGGAAAAAAGGAGGTCATTGTCCCTCTGTACTCATCCCTCATTAGACCCATTATAGAATACAATGCCCCGTTTGGTATGTACCTCACAAGTCATGTGCAACAACTAGAAAGGTCGCAGAAATAACTCACAAAAAAAAAAAATCACAGGCCTAAAGCAGATGCTTTATGCTGACCATCTAAAGAAACTCCAGCTATACTCTGTCACATATCGTCTACTCAGAGGCGATCTCTGCCTAACATACAAGGTCATGTCAAACCCAGAGTTGTTGGACTCGCTACATTTAAAGAAATCCCAATCCCTCCAAGCCAAACACTCCAGGGATCTTAACCTTGTCATCATGATGAATAGAACATGCTGGAGGAATAGGTTCCTGACCCATAGACTCCCCATACATGTCCGGCAGAGCTCCTCAATGTCCCTCTTCAAGAGGAACCTTGAAGAGTGGATGGGAGATAGGAAATTCACCCTGGGGAATCACATCAGTATCCCTGCTAGACAGGGGTCTAGGAAAGTAAATATTTGTGGGAAACAATAGTCAGGAAATCATTATGGCTAGGCTTGTATAGGCCCTAGGGCCAATAACTTAGTACCTACCTATGAACCTATGAACATCATTATCAAGATGAGAAGCCATTGTGTTTGAGGAACAGTTTGCTGGTTTAAACTTAAAAGTTACTGTAACTGCATAGTCTACTCTCAAGGGATAGTTCCCTTTTGGGAGAAAAAGTGTGCCTGCAAGGTATCCAAACTAGACAAAGCAAAAACAGTCAAGACCAGTAAAGCAAAAATCCACTTATTAGTTGAAAGTATGTTGCTAAATGCAAAAACAAGGCACAAAGTTCAGCAGAGCACTAAAGCCATGCTTTGTGGATCTAAACCTATACTCTTCTCTGGTGGCTCCCTTGTAGGTGAGAACCCAAATGCAGTTTACATCAAGAGATACTAGAACGTTTTGATAGTATGGTTTGTGAGCTTATGAAGTTATTAATTCAAGATAATGAATGTAACTTAGACAAATAAACAAAGAAGTTAAGGCTTTTAGTGATAGCATTGCTAATGACTTGACTTTTAGTACACACAATCTGCATGAACATCAATCTTTTCAAAGGTGTAAAGATTTTGCAAGGAAATACAGGAACACAAGAAACAAATTGGCCAGGGATAGGCTGGTCTACCTGTAGAGGAAGGCTTAACCAACTCCCCAAGATCCCAAGATAAAACATGAAAACTCAGACTCTGTTGTATTAGCCAATTCCCAAATGATAGCTGACAAGCAGACAGAGGTCTACAGGTAGACCAGCCTATCCCTGGCCAATTTGTTTCTTGTGTTCCTGTATTTCCTTGCAAAATCTTTACACCTTTGAAAAGATTGATGTTCATGCAGATTGTGTGTACTAAAAGTCAAGTCATTAGCAATGCTATCACTAATTATAAGTAAATTTCTCTTTGCCTGTGCCCATCTTCTCCTAATAATGTCTTGTCTATGTATACTATCTAGAAACTATGTTGGTTATTACAATATGTATTAATATGTACCTATCTTACCCTGTATGTAATTTTACTCTATATGTGGAGCTTTTCTCCCCGGGCCTCCGCTGAAAATGGACATATATCCAGTCGGATTCTCCCGGTCAACAAATGTAAAATAAAATAAATAAATAAATAAAATAAATAAAGGTTTGTTTGGACCCAGATACTTTTCAGAGTTTGGAACAGATCTCTCAGCTACATAAGATGCAACATTACTGCAACAAGAAATAGTATCCAAGCAACCAGCACAACAAACAGAGAATGGGGTCAAGGCCAAGTTCCAGGATGGCAATGGATTAAATGAATACACTAGAACCAACTGTCGAAGATAATGTACACAATTCTTACTTTAACCTTTCAACATTAGTGAGTTACAGACTACTCCTGAGCTCATTAGCCTTTTTTCTAAGGTGTTTAACTTCCGTACAGAAACATCATGCCTACACACCAGACACCCTTATTGACCTTCAGTTATTTTTCAGAAGCCTCTCTTTTTTGTATGACTCCCATCACAGTTCTTATGACCCCACTTCTTTATCTTTGCACAAGAAGTGTACTGCTAATCCCCCACTCAACATTGCCATCACTATTTTTGACAGATTTTGTGAGGAAGACAGAAGGGGCATTTGCAGATAATATTGCAGCCCTTATGTGAACTTTCCACATACAGAGAAGAAAGCTTTGTTGGAAATATCATGGAAGAAGAACATTTGGAGAATGAAATCTGACAAAGATGTTGGCATTGTTCTCATAGATTCTACTACTCAGGTAGAATGTTGGTAATATTTTGGATGACCCACATATGAGACTTTGTCTAGAAATGAGAATTTTATATAATAATCTAAAATTGATTGCTTCTTATTTGATAAAACAACTCAGGGTTCTATTTGAACTGATGATTTAATTTTTTTGCCTGTGAGAAAACCAATAGCACTTGCATTGTCTGGGATCCCTGAAATACAAAAACACATATACGGCCCACTCTCAGGCCTGTTCTGGTGGAGGGGGGCTTGAATACAGGCCTTTCACTTTATATATGGACAGCTGAAAAAATCTCTCTGAATGCTTCCCATTTATGTAAGTACTCATGGCATTTTTTAAAAAAACTTAACTAATGCTACGTGTGATGAGCAGGCTTTGATAGTTGCCATAGATGCCATTAGACTTTTTACTGTCATCCCTCATTGTGCAAGCTTAGAATGGTTCTTGGAATACCTCACTGAGTCTACCAAACTATCTGATGGGGAAAAAGTAATTTACACAATTTGTGGGGGATATTATATTGAATTACAACTTTTTTTTTTATTTTGAGGAGCATTATTTCTAGCAGGTTTCTGGACTGGCATGGCAACAGTGTGTACATTTATTTACACTAAAATTGTTATGGCCATATGGGAAAGTAATTTTGTTTTAAATGTATTTATTTATTTAACATTTTGTTACCGGGAAAGTCCGACTTGGAACAAAGCCAATTTTCAGAGGAGGCCCGGGGAGAAATGCTCCAGATGCATGTCTTTGTAAATCAAAGCTTAAGGGACATTTGAATTGCTACAGTATATTTTGTGATGATATTTTTATTTTATGGAATGGTAAAGTAAATGAACTTTATGATTTCAACTTGTCAAAATATTATCTTACAACTGACCACCACGCTATCAATCTCCATACTGATTATCTCACTTCTCCTGCTACCCACTCACTTAACATCTTTGCCTTCACACTTCTACACAATCCATCCCCATTATCCTAGTTGCACTATCCAACATGCTCCAGCATAGTCATCTTTTAATTCTCCCAAGGTAACATCCACCTTATACTCTCCAAATAAAGCCTTTCTCAAACATGACCCAAGCTTACACAACCCCATCATACTTAAGCTAAATGTAAAAAAAAAAAACAAATCAAGATTAAAATTAAATGTTTAGCCTACAACAAACATGTTTCCCTCAAACTAAAACTCAGTGGTGGCATCAGTCTAAACTCTGGACCAGCTTCATTCCCAGAAACCTTTAACTCTACAACCTCTACAAAACCCAGCCTTCCAATACAATATAGCGCTACTTGTTCTTCCCTTAACACTGCACACATAAAATAAATTAAACAGGCCATTGTATTGTACAAAACAATAACTTTTTTTATTAGTTTAGCACTTACATGAGAACAAAATATTGTCCCACAAATGAATACACTTAAAAACAACTCAGTCACGTGATCCAAAGCAACCTATGCAATATTAGTTGAGCACATTTTATTTATTGTGTAAGACACTAATAATAGAACTATAATTATTCAAACTAAGTTTGCCAGAATCAAGAGCAAGCTGCCAAAACATTTTCCTTTGCAAAACATTGTTTTCTATTTACTGCCCATTTCAGAAGATGTCAATTTTTCCAAAACAAAGAAATTGCAAATTTCTTTGAAATTGGGACAACTAATCATATGCTTGGTCATAGCATTATTCATGTCTCATTTATGGATAGTATAAACAAGCTTGTATATTTGTAGTGTATTCACTGTTTTGCCCACATAAAAAGAAGAGCAGGAAGAACATGATGCCAAATAAACTAACCCAGCCATATTGAAATTATAGGCAGCCTTTGCATAAAATGTTCTACCTTTTCTATGACAAAATTATCAATGTTAATACATTTGCAATATTTACATGCACTATAGCAACCCATACCAGTGTTGCTGTTAAAATTAGTGGTATTATTTTTCTGTAAATGTTGTTCAATATGTCCCCAGTTTGTCCAAACCCCCATCAAAGTAACCAAAAGCTATCAAAATTTCATTATAATATTTCAGATATCAAGATTATCATTAGAAACTGTGAGACACATAGCCTTTTGAAACTCAACTTTATTTTTAAATTGCCATGTGCTGAACTGTCAAAAAACTACTAATATGATTATATGGTGCAAAGTGGTACATTATTTTACAACAAAGCTCACTGATGACTCCACCATGAAAATTTAAAGGATATCCCCTTTCTGTAACAATTGCTTTAAAATCTGCAACTCCTTTAATTTTTTTGTCTGATACCACATGAGATAATCTACCTGACCCTTCACTATATTCATTTCCATTCACCACAGATGTCAGTAGAAAAGTGTAAATAGGAGTTGCAGAAAGTGAGTTTTCTAAGAGTTATAGATTACCATATTTTGCGATCAAAATTCTTGTAAACAGTGATATCCAAAAATAATTTTCTCATTTAACTATTTATAAATAAACTTTAGAAATTCAGTACTATATCCTCAATGCACACACACACACACACACACACACACACACACACACACACACACACACACACACACACACACACACACACACACACACACACACACACACACACAGACACCAAACAGAAGTGAATCCATATATATATATATATATATATATATATATATATATGTATATATATATATATATAAAGTCAGCTATGCTACCTTCCCATAAAATGAAAACATCATCTAAAATATGTATATAATTTCATGTGTTTAAAAATCATTCTTAAAAATCATGTTTTTCCATTGACAAATACCTAAGGTAACAGAAGTGTGTGTAGATACCATACCATAGCTACTCCAAATGTTGCTTGAAAAATTCACTGTCAAACACAAAATATTTGTCCTTTTTAATGAGATTCATTAAAATACATAATAATATGACATCTTTATCAGCTAACCACCCTACCCCCATTTCTAACAATAAATCATTAAGACATTCAAAGCCCAAATCCTGGGGGATGACTGAATACATTGTGCATATTGACAATGGCCAGGAAAATATCCCTGCTGAATTCAGCACCGAAGATACATTCAATAAATTTCATGAATCATTTAAAAGTTGGAGAAAATGTGCAAAATATCTTTCAATTTCTGGTCAATAATTGTTCATGTTATGAAGAAAGTGGCATCACTCAGCACAGCCCTGATGACATCACTCAATACAGCCCTGACCTACATGACTGCCCAATAATGCTTTATTGCTGCAGCATACCCCTCCAGAGTCAACAAAGCCAGACTGTGGACAAATGACACCCACTGCAAGGTAATGAATCAAGCACCTGGCAGCCATATCAGTATCCCATTACTTGACTATCTCTCCACAATTAACAAAAGCACTGTTTAAATAAGTCAGTGCACATATGATTTCCTCCTTTACTTTTACAATTTTCACAGAGATTTGAATTTTATTTGAAACTTTCATTTCAGATTTTACAGAAAAAAAAATCACTGACAGCCTTTTTCTAAACAAAATAAATCATTCTCACATTGAAAACAGATTCAGTAAGAGAAACAGTAAACTTATCTTTTCTTGAAAGACACATTTAGTGAAAATGCATCTGGCAGCCTATTAAACTACAAGAGACATGTTGTGATTCATGCTCAAATAACATATAGTGAACTTGTAATTATTATCTATAAGAATGATGCAGGAATTCAAAAGTACAATTTTTAATGCATTTGCTAGCATCCTGGGACAGCCAACTGCATCCAACTGTTTCCATTTCAGGATCAACTCAGGAATACAGTCTGGAGAAATAAATTGGCAGAGCCACAGAAGAGAAATGAAGGCTGATGGAATCAATGCATGTACTAAAGGCAGCAGCTCTTCAACAGCTCCTATCCTTACTTATCTGCATTAAGTACTACCCAAACTACTGGAACCTAAACACACTGAATTTCACACCAATGTGATTACTGAAAACAAGTTAAATTAAACATGCATGGATATTCATAAGATTAACATTAAGCTCATAGTGATTTAATAAAATGTTGATAAAGGAGTCCTGTCAGTTGATGCAGGAGATTATAGTTCTTGTCTCCTATAACTAAGGTACAGGGTTTGAGTCTGTATGAGTCTTAGTAAATCCTTTAACTAGACAGCCTCACTAACTGGAACATTTCACACACACACACACACACACACACACACACACACACACACACATGCACACACATGCACACTCACCTCAGAGCTTCTGCTGGCCACCCAGTTAACAAATCCATGATTAAGCTACATGGGAATCCATTGTTTCTTGCAAAATGAAACAAATGCATGCTTGTAAAAAGCTCAACACTGCCTTGCTTGTGTCATTGGTAGTAGAAATGAAATCATTCCAAATCTCATTTTCTCAACTTTCAAAATCATTTGCTGTAAGTTCCCAGAAGATCTGCATCTCAGCTCTCTTCTCACTCATTGTCTTAAAGCATTTGCTGATGAGATAGGAGCTGTACATAGAGCAGACATTTTGTAAGCAACAGTTGTAAGAGTAAATTTGCCTTCCTTGACAAGTAAGTAGTTTAAAGAAGGCATCATCCATCAGAGAATAAATAAATACATACATACATATTTTTTAAAATAAATATGCATGCTATTCCTCTTGAGGTAAGAGTTGCTGCAAGACTTGTGGTGGAGATTTCCATTTTTGTACTATCCAATTTTGGGAATTAAAATTGCTCCAGCACTTCAGATAATCAGTGATGCAGGTTGGATAAGAGACTGCTCTACACAAAGTGAATTTGTAGGACATTGACCAAATGAGATCAATGAGAATGTGTAAAATTCTTGAGTAGAATTAACCATTCTTGCTCTGGGAAAGTCATTGAGCTAGGGACTCGTTCAGAGTTTTTCAGGTCTCAGCTTTGTAAATTCCACTTCATTTCCTAGATGTAATGCTGAGTCATTTGGATGAGCATAAGTATTCTGACAGCTTAGGAGTAAACCAGCCCTGTGAAGGAATTCTATCACATAACGTATTTCCTTTAGATGCTGGGTGGCTTTGAGTGCCCCCACATTACTAAGGGCCCTGGTTGCCATGCTTAACATCCAATATATTAACCAGAAGGGTTTCCACTCCATTAACTCTCATTTGGTGTGCAATGCCCAGGAAAATATACACTGTTTCTCTGTCTACTATCTAGGTATTTTTCATGATTCCCATATCTTGGTCAACTGTGACCTGAAAGAGAATTTCATACACTCTGATTTTCCACAGAGTCATCTACTTGGTATGTGCACACATTGCCAGACCTGGAGACCATGAATATCTGGTAATGGGAAAATATGTAGAAGACCACTTATAAAAGTGTTTGTTGTTGTATGTTACAGTTAATATTGCACATGTCATGGAGCCAAGATGGATGGTCCACATAAGATTTCAAAAATTTCATTTAACTCATCTTTTTGGTGTTGAAGCTTCACTTTGGATATAAAATGTAGTTGTGAAGTCACTTTTTTTAAATTTCTCCAAGTCTTTCAGGTTTCTAATACCATGACAGGAATGTATCCCATTCTTAAGTAAAAATGTAATTACAGTTTGTGACATTAGTATTGTTTCAATCTTTGAAGTTACCCAGAAGTGCTCTTCACAGCACAATGTGCACAGTATTGACTCATTTTGCAATTCATTTGGAGTTACATGCATTGGTAACACACCTAAGTATGACTGTAAATTATTTTATATAAAACCCATTGCTCCTCCTAATATAGGAACTGTCAGGGTATTGTTCTTCCACATTGCCCTCATTTCTGCTTGCCAATCATGGTATTTTATGATTTTCGTGTCTCTCTGTACATAAGACATCGTAGTCTCGGAGTGTAGCAGTTTTAATGATCAATGCTACTTTTAGATTCTTTTCACGGACTACAATATCTGACTTTGTCGCATCTATTTTTTGAACTGTTGGTAATGGTTGATCCCATGTGATATAAACTTCATAATTTTCTATATTGCTTTGTGACTCATATTTTCAATGTTTTTCAGCTACTTCAGTATTATAATGTTTGCACAATCCCCCAGTCCATTCTTGCCACATTATTATGCCTTTCAGTATACAACCCTTCTGCCATTAATACATCAAAACCAAACAACAAGTTCTGTTTTACAAAACCTACATGTGTCTGTTGGACTTTGTAAACCAAAGTGTACGTAGCCCACTGTCTTGGGACACCAATATTAACCTTTCATGTTTTGGTTTAAATTAACCTTTCCTTAACCATTCCTGTTTTTGATCATGATCAACATGAGATTGTTCCAAAAACTTCTGTACTTGCAACTATATTTATGCATTTTCCACATTTATTGCCTTCTTATCTGATCCTTCATCTTATATTCTTTCTTTTGTTTTTTTGTCACATTCATTTGTTGCCTGATTTTTATCTACTTCTGGTTCAATTTCCATTCCCACTTGTCATCGATATGTTTCTGCTAAACTAAGCAGGGAAGTCATCTTAGACTTATTTTCCTGATGTTTTAAAACTTTGTTCAGGTCTTATGAGGTCAACAGGTTGGTATGCAGTCCTACGATTGCAGCTCTATACATGTCATTAATTTCGAGGAGGCCCATACCTCCTTCAGAATGGGGAATATATAGTCTTGGTATACACTGATTTTTATAAATCATTTGCTAAGCATGAAGCATCCTTTTTGTTTTCCTGTCCAACTGATCCAACACCTTTTGGGGCTACTCAATCCCTCCAAAACTGTAAGTTACGACAGGAAGAGAAAATTGGTTTATAGCCTGGACTTTGTTCCTAAATGACAGTGCTGTTTTCAGTATTAATTTTAATCTTCTAAAATATTCCGTACTAAGTTTTATTCACATCTGTTTGTGTTTTATTGTTGATCCTTCATCATTCTCCAAATATTTATACACTCCCTCTTTCTCAAGTTCTTTTATTCCACATTCCTTTCGCAGGCTGATGTTTTTTTGGTGCTGCATCTTTCCTGCTTTAAAGGCTGCTTTTACACATTTATGAAGAACAAATTACATTCTTATATTATCTGAAAAAGTTTTGACCACGTCCACTTGTGCTTTCAATTCCTCATCTGATGAAGTATACAGTTTTAAATCATCCACAAAAAGAAGATGAGAAGTCTTTACACTTTGTTGTTTTTTGAGAGTCAAACTGTAGCCATGACCTAATGTGCTAACTAGACAGCTTAATGAGTTAAGGGCAAGACAAAAGAGCAGCAGTGACAAAGAGTCACCGTGGAATATCCCCCTTTGAATGTTTATCCCTGGAATAATATTTTGTCCTTTATCATGGCTTAATTGCAAAGTAGTTTGACACTGTTTCATAGTTGCTGTAGTGTAATCAATCAGTGTAGGGTGTATCTTATACATTTTTAATCACTCTTTTATCCACGTATGTGGGATACTGTCAAATGTGTTTTTGTAGTCTATCATGCCGTACTTAAATCCTTCCCCTTTTTACAGTTATCTATTATGACTTTATTTAACAACAAATGATCATTTGTTCCATATGCCTTTTTCTTACACTTTTGTACTATTGCAATGATTAAGTTTTCTTCTAAATTACTATAAACTATGTCAGCATCAATTTCAGTGTATAGTTTATATGTCGTCAGAAGGCAAATTATTGCTCTATAGTTTTTAGAATAACTTGCAGGTGTGCTCTTAAGTAGGAGTATTGTTTTTCCTTTTGTTAGTCAGGTTGGCTTATGTTTGTTGTGCTCATATAAATAGTTATTAGTCATGGCTAAATCTTCATGCAAATATGTTAATACTTTTAGCCAGAAGTTAGGCACTGCATCTGGGCCTGGGGTTTTCCAATTAGAGGTTTTTCTTAACTTTGTTTCAGTTTATTTGGCTGTTACTTCATCCCATTTCATATCCTGTACATTTGAACTTGTTATTTTTTCTTTTACTTCTTCTATCAATTCAGCATCATTGGTATGTTCCAACAGATCTTCATATATGTTTCTCTTAAATGTATCTATTTCATTTTTTTTTTTGTGTGTGTAAAATCTTTTATTTCTTTTTTTTATGAAAACAGATACATTGAACATTACCTTGATAATTGAAAGCTAATAAATGACCAGTGAATACATTGCTAATAATAAAACATAAAAGTAAAATAGTGAAAACTACACATATGCCAAAAGTCCATCCTTAATTATATATACCAACTTCAAATTAGAATATGTTCAGAAAAAGGGATTTCCTAAATTCTGTAAAGTGGATGTTGGATTTCTGAGTATAGGTTAAATATTTGTGAGCTAGTAGGTGTTTGGTAGCTACTTGTTTGAAACCCTCACAGATGAGTGATGCTGTATTCTTCCAATAAAATGAAAATGTAGTATTTAAGTAATGAAACTAGTGTTATTAATATACATGTTTGAAGCTTATCCAGGCCAGCAGAGATAATATGTAGGAGAGCTAGCTTCCAAGATAAGGTTGATTTTTCATAGCCCATATTTTCTAGTTGGACTCTAAGTGAGCACTATAGCTTGTAGGTGCACTTGCAGCTCCAGAAGATGTGGAGTAGATAAGCCTTGTGATTATCACAGTAGGAACAGAATGTAGAGGTGGTCAGGTATATTTTATTTAGAATGATTGGAGTAAGATAGGCATTATGAAGTATCATGATCTGTGTATATTTATTTTTTTTAAAAGGGAATGATTTTGATGTTAAGCTGGATCACTTGAGATATTTGTTTGTGATTGAAGGATCAATTTCCTTCCAGTAACTAGAATAATTAACTTCTTTTTGCATTTTGATTGATAGAATAAATTTGTAGGCATTAGATAACATTGTTTATCTGAGGATAGAAGTTTCCATATGGTTTTGCAGGTTTGGATGTCATTTGCGTTGATATCAGAATTGTCTGTGGTGTATTGGCTAAAGTCCCAAATTTGCCTTTAAATGATTGTATAGCTTTTAGGGAGCTTTAATTGTGTTTTCATTTCACTGACAGTATTGTTCATGAAGGAAATATATCAGAGATGGGTAGTTTCTTGAGGAGGGGATAATTGGATAGGTTAATCATATTGTTATTCATTTTGAGATTGAGGTTAAGGTGGATAGGTTTTAGGGACGTGAATGCATAATATAGGTTTAATGATTTGAAAATCTTTTGCATGATAATGATTTTATGTTTAATGATTGGGTGTAATTTAAGATTTTTTTTAAATTCTCATTATAAAGGAAAGGGAGGGCTCTGGGTTTTATGCATAGTGTTTTGATATAGTTGTATAATAGTTTCACCCAGGTTGGAGACCATTGCCATGGTGATCAGGTGTGGTCAGCTATTGCTATTAGTCTATTGCAGTTTATGATATCGTAGTATAGTTTAATGTCCAGCAGCCCTAAACCACCATAGTCTTTAGGGTAGGTCAATTTATTATAACTGATTCTGATTGATTTAGGGGCCGAAATAAATTTGGAAATTGTGGAGTGGATGGTTTTGAAGAATTTTAGGTTGATAATGGTTTTGGAGGCATTAAAATATATAGAAATCTAGGTAAAAGATTCATTTTGATTGTGGCTATTTTATCAAGGAATGGAAGTTGAAGTTTTGTCCATCTGCTAATATCCTGTTGTATGTTTGACCAGAATTTAATAATATTATTTGTTTATGATTGTTTAGGATCTTGATGGAAGGATATTCCTAGATATTTTAATAATTTGTTAGTTTTAATACCAGTTGCTAAGGAGTATGTTGGAAGCTGACATAGGGAGTTAATAGGGAAGATATTAGTTTTCCTTAGGTTTAGATCGTAATTCGAGAAAGTTGAGAAGGTATCTATAGCGGATAGTAGTTTCTGGAAGTCTGAATTAGGTAGAGTGTAATAAAGATTTAGATCATCAGCGAAAGCCGCTAGGGTAATTTTAGTGTTAAAGATATTGGGGATATGGTGGAAAGTTTTCTGAGAAATGAGAAGGAAAACAGGTTCAATGTATAGATTGAAAAGATAGGACCATTCTCAATGTCAATTCAAGACGATGGGTGTTTGTTGATTTGTAGGTAAGTATGTGCCTTGGAGTAGTGTTTTGATAGCTTGTATGTAGTTGTTGGGTATGTTAAAGAGAGGTAATATATTGGGCAATAAGTTTAAACAGAGTCTATTAAATGCTTTTGATGCATCAATTGCTAAGGTGTAGATTGGAATGCGTGTGTGGCTAGAGAGATTGATCATGGTGTCCAGGGTAAGGGTATGATCAAAGGTTCATCTGTGTTTTATGAAACCTGATTGTTCATGGGAATCAATGTTTGGGATGATTGGTTTAATTCTATTTGCTAGTATTGATGCAAATATTTTCATATCAAGATTTATTAGGGTTATAGGTCTATAGTTCAGAGGGTTTTTGAGTTCGGAGTTTGGTTTAGGTAAGGGCATCATTTTAGATGCATTTAGATGTATATCACTTACACCATTGGTAGCAATGTTATTAAATAGATGAAGAAGAAAGAGAAATAATTTTTGTGGGAAGGCTTTGTAGAATTTGGCTGTAAGACCATCTGGACATGGTGATTTAATGGCTTTGAGTATGTCGATTGTCATAATAATTTTTTGCTGTGAGATCAGTGAGGATAACATTTTTTGTTGGTCTGGACAGATTTGGGGAAAATTCAATTGGTTTAAGAAGGCATCTAGGTCCTGTTTATTATGAGAGAGGTTTGATGGGCTATAGAATTTTGCATAGATACTTTCAAAGGTATGTGTGATATCTTGAGTAGTGTGATAGAGTTTATCTTAGTAAATAAGTTCTGTTATGTTCGGGGAGGGTTTGTTTTGGTTAACAAGCCTCACCAGGAATTTAGATGGCATGTGAGCCCATTCAGAGTAATTTGCTAAAGTTTTGATTTCTTGGTATGTTAGGTTTTCGGCATTTAGATCATATAGTTTTTGTTGGAGTTGTGTTATTTGAGTTTCAGTTTCTTGATTAAAAATTATTGGCATTGAGATTCAAGCTTAATGATTTGACTTTTAAGATTTGCTTCCTCCTAGAGAAGTTTTTTTTTTATAGTATGACGCTTTACTTATAAGGGTATCACTAATTATGGATTTAATAGAGGCCCAGTAAATATCCATAGTTATGTGATTATAGAGTAAATTGTCTAAAGCTTGACCCAGGATGACATCTATTTCTTGTAGAATTTCTTTTTTCCTTAATAGGTTAGAGTTAACGACTCAGTTATACCCTCAGTTGCTGTTCGTTTCATTGTTATACCAGTCATTAGATAGGTTAATCATAGAATGATCTGATAGGTATCTGGGTTCTGTGTGAAAGCAGTTTTTGTATTTAGTAAATACATTGGAAATTAGAAAGAAATCCAGTCTGGACCAAGACTTATGACACATACAGTAGAAGGTATATTTATTTTTGAGGGAGTTATTGGTTTGGAAAATATGGGGGTCAAATAGGTTGAAGTCATTTTTAAGTTCCTCGAGTGCTGATATGTCATGGGTATTGTGTTTGAATTTGGTATTAGATCTGTCAATATCAGGGTCTAAGACTGTATTCCATTCCCCTCCTAGAATGTAGTAACAATTGTGGAAGTAAAGTCATATTTTAAATATAGACATTATAAATTCATGTTGGTTTATACAAGATGCGTATAGATTTAATATCAGAATAGGCTTCACTTGACAGGATGGTTTAGTTGTTATCCAGCTCCACCTTCCATTCATGTCTGTATCATGTTTTATAATTTCAACCTGGAAGTTAGTTTTAATGACGATTGCTAGTCCTGAATTATTTAGGGATTTGCCAGAGGCAATGATATTCTTAATCCATTTTTTTCTTCTGGGAGGGTTTCCATTGCTCTGGTTGCATGTGAATTTCTTGTAGGAGGATTAAATTAGCTTTGGATTTGAATATCAAATGTAAAAGTAGTTTTCTTTTTTTTTTTTTTAAGTTTAATCCCTTTGACATTCCAAGAATCAAATGACCACATACCTACTATTATATCTATGGGTCATTAAAAGATGAGTGTGATGGGACTAGTTGGTACAGAAAATGTAAGAGGAAGGACATTGGCATATAACTCTTCCTGCATCAAACTTGTGCCTATTCACTAAACTAGTATGCCTGGAAGAGATGGGGGAATTGGATGATAAAGAGTTATAACAAGAGTTAAAGCAGAAATGGTTTGGTGGCAATCTTATTACTAGTGCTTTGATAACTTTTATCCCCATATTAAAAACATATATAGTACAGATAACAAATAGCATGTCTTCCTATTGTAACTTCTGCTGGTCTTCTAGCTCTCCATAGTTTTTTAATAATGGGGGAAAGTAATGAGGGACAGTATAGTGCAGTGTAGTACAATAGAATATCCCCCAAACTGGGTGTAAGGTGAAAGGGTTCTTAGAAATTGTTAAGGTGGTGTAAAAATTTGCATAACCCTATCTATTTCTTCTTTTATGAAGGTGTTTCAATTCCTTTTGCTTTGTTTAGCAATTCTCTATAAAACATTTTTGTGTCATCAACAAATTTCTTATTTTGTACTTTTCCTTTATATTTATCTGCATATCTTCTGAGTTTTACTGCCTGTGCTAATATTTTTAGTTTATGTACAATAGTGCACAATAGATCCTGATCTGTTCTGATACTGCATATTGCTTTTACCATGTCTATCTTTTCTGTGTATTTTTGTTGATCTGTTCCCTCTCCTATACTCTTCTAACAGGGACACTACTTGTTTAAGTTGCTTTATAGTTTTCTCTATTCAATACTTCTATGGTGACATTTGATTTCTCCCCTTCCTTTCCCTTACTGCCTTGTGTTTTTGTGGTAAGACATTATCTGTTATCTATTTAACTGCACTGTAATATATCCAATTTATTTCTGCAATAGCACATGAATTTATGTAGACAGTCCTAATTGCTGTGTTCATTTGTTTCAGAAATGTCTAACTTTTGGGGTTTTATTGACTTTCTGTAGTCTGTTTCTTTCATTGATCTTAATATGCCTGTCCATCTCTATTAAATCAAGCAAGTCTTCTCTTAGATCATTTTCTTCTAAACTGAGGGCACATTCTTTGTTCTCTATTTCCTGTGGGCATTCTGCAGAAAGTTCCAGAGTATTTTCCTTTGCCACATTTTCTTCAGTTTCATCCTGTGCCATCTGTTGCTCTTTCATATGGGAACTCAATGGCCTATCACTCCACAACATTGACTGCATATGAGTTTCCACATTTTCCTGTTCTTTCCCTTGCTGTGCAACTCTAACAGAACTTTTGTACTGTTTTCCTGTGGAAGACTCCAGAGAATCTTCATATGACAACTGATCAGCTGTTTTCTGCTCTACTGATTTCACCTTAATTTGGAGATCATTGCTCTGTCCTGCTGTGATGTTATCAGAGGTAGAGTTTCTACACTAAATCCTTCACTTCCCAGGTAATCCATGACCTCATTTTCTATGTCTTTAATTTCTCCATTACTAATCCTCTTTTCTGCTTTTCCCTTTTGTTTTCTTATTTTTATTGTAAAATTTTTCATATCCAGATACATTTGCTTGTATTCCTCTTCAAATATATTTGGTGCAGCTCTTTTTGCATTGATTAGTTTTTCTTTCTCCTTTGCATAAATATTTCACCATAATAAATCTCTTTTCATTCCAAGTCCATATTTCTTCTTCAGATGTCTCCTGCTCCTCCTACATCTCCTTACTTGGGGGACTTGTTGTTCCATCATGCTGTGCTATAACCCGTGTTAGATTTTCTTCACTAAATCCTTCACTTTGCATGTAGTCCATAAGTTCAGGTTCTATTTTTTTTAACTTCTACTTTACTAATCTTCTGTTCTGCATTCTCTCATTGTGATCTTACTTTTTGCACTGTGAACTTTTTCATATTTTGGTGCCCTTGTCTGTATTTCTCTTTGAATATCTATGGGGCTGTTTATTTTTGTATTGGTTAGTTTGTCTTTCTCCTTTGAGTAAATATTGCACCATAACATATCTCTCTTTCTTCTCATGTCCATATTTCATTTTTATATATTTCATTGAAGATTATGAGATGTAAAACAAGATATTTATGGTGTGGCCATGCTACAAAGCATGCAGCTGTGAAGGAAGTTATAGGGAGGGGAGACCATAACACTGGCTGAGTTACCTGTGTCAGAAGTGGAAGAAAATCCAAGTAAGGGATAAGAGGATGATGTGGCCTTATCCTAATTAGGGAGTCAATAATGTTACTGTTGATTTGGTTTTTAATAAGTCTAATCACCCTGGGGAAAAGTATCTCAAATCCAGTTAAAATTTCTATGAGACTATACATCTACCTTAGGGCTAAGGGATAGTTAGAGAATTTTGTATAGTTACAAAAGGTAAGGTGGACTCTAGGTTACAGATAATGGTTAAGATGATAAGCATGTCATTTCTATGCCAAAAATAGTAGCTATTACAACATACTGTCTGCTCAACTAGGCTGACTATGAATACGAGCCTTTGACTGCTATCACCATAAATACTGTAGTAAGATTAAGTGGGATTTTATTAAATCTACTTTTTATTAAATAGTATTTTACAAACTATAAAATATCTATAAGAAATTGTGGCATGATATTCCACCTACAAAGATATGTTTTACAAACAGAGAATGTGAGAAAGGATAGGCATGCCAGTGTGGCAAATAGCATAAATCTTTATTACAGAGACAAGCATGATGGGAAAAAATGAAACTAGGTAAGAAACAATGCCTAGTTCTCATTACAGTTTTGATGAAGTGCACAACATGTTTGTAAGTGAGAAGAGCATGACAATTCATTTGTCAAAAGTGTTGTTCAAATGGATTTGGGGGGAAAGATTTGCTCAGTTCAGCAATAAGTACAAATTGTCATTATAGACATAAACATGAATAAGAAACAAAGCTTACTTCTAATATGAGAACTGCAAAGTGAATTCTTGTTTGTAAAAGGTACATCTAAGATAATTGTTTTAAGGACTTCTTTTCTGGGAACCTCCATTTTTTTTCTAACCTTCTACTGGAGCTCCTGGCTCAAATTATTGCCTTTAATGGGATTAGTGGTGCTGCAAATGTAAATTTTTGCCAGATTCATTCACAGTTATATCATCTGCATGAAAAAGGCAGTTTGTGTAAGGTAAAAGCTATGGCAGGTCATTAGTGAAAGGTAAGAATAAGAGTGGACTTAACAGTGAAATGTGGGGGGCTTTCATGATTACAGATTTTATTTGACAGAGAAGTAATGGACAGGCTTCAGTTCACAGAATGCAGCTCAGTGGACAGAAATAACTCTGATCTGACATGGTGAATTTAAAAATCTGGAGAAACAGGTTAATCTTTGGAACTGGGTTAAGGCAGACAGTACAGCTTTCTTCAGAATGAAAGACTTGATTATTTATCTGAATTGGGGTAAATCATACATCACAGTCTTTTGTGTAATAAATTCAATGTGGGAATTTGGTTCATGTATGTGAGTGGCAGATGGAATAATGAAAAAAGGAGATAGTGTAGGTTATGGTAACATTAACCTTCCAAAAATTGGCAGTCATAGATACATTGATGGGAAATGAGCTTTGGGACAAACCAATTTATCCAGGAACCTCTTTGGGGGGATTAGAATAGGTGAAATGGGGGAGGGGTGAGTGTATAAAGGGGATAAAGGGTTATGTATAGTTTTAAGTAGTTAGGTTAGTTAGACTTGGGATGGTAATGTGGTTAATTGGAGCGGGGATTTAGTGGAAGTGAGGTAGAGTTAGGGTGGGGCTTAGCTTTTATACTACTGTAGTAAGGGAAGTAATGTCACATTTTAGTGTGAGTTTGTGAGGCTAACTTACATCCAGGATGAACTGTTGGTACTCCAGTGGACTGATAGGCCTTGGATAGTATTTGTTTTATGAGCTTATTGTTGGAATAGGTGGGCAGGTTGTTAATATGGATAACGGGTGGCCACAGTGCTGCAGCGGTTAGCACTGCTGCCTCACAGCAAGGGGTTTTCCGGTTCAATCCTTGGCTGGGGTGCCTTCTGTACAGAGTCTACATGTCCTCCCTGTGGTCGCGTGGGTTTCCTCTGAGCTCTCCGGTTTCCTCCCACATCCCAAAGACATGCTGTAGGTGGATTGGACACTCTATATTGGCCGTAGACATGAGTGCATGCATGTGTGTGCCTTCTGTGGAAGGCTGGTCACTGTGCTGGCAACTTGACACCGTAAAACACCACTGCAAATCATGAGCAGACAACTGATCCGCTGTGGCAACCCCTAACCAGCAAAAGCCGAAAGAAGAAGATTATTAATATGGATAATCTTGGTAGCATACTAGAATATAAGGGGGTGCTGTGAGTGAGTGAGTGAGTGAGTGAGTGAGTGAGTGAGTGAGTGAGTGAGTGAGTGAGTGAGTGAGTGAGTGAGTGGAGAGTGGATGATTCATAGAGAACTTGCAGATGAGGTGCGGCATCTTGGGTTGATGTAACCAGGAGGTTGGTGCTGCAAATCTTAGGCAGTGTCTACTAGAAAGGTGTATGATAGGCCCCTTTACAATTTCAATGTATTTGTTTTAGAGTTGCTGGAAGAAGAAGGGGCTTGGTTGGAGGAGCTACTGCTTCATTACTTGGCTCAGGCTTGGGGGCAAGGTAAGGTATTACAAATGGTCAAGTT
Organism: Protopterus annectens; assembly: GCF_019279795.1. NCBI lineage: Eukaryota > Metazoa > Chordata > Ceratodontiformes > Protopteridae > Protopterus > Protopterus annectens. Next base: position 986,564,994 of record NC_056731.1, read on the forward strand.
GGATTTGACGACAATTAGTATAGTTGTGCAGGTGGCTGGTTTGCATGACTTCACTAAGTCATGGATGGTTGGACATATGCTGAGATGATGGGGAAGAGTGGCTGGAGAGCATAGGTATATGCAATGACCATTGACAGAACAGATTTTGAAATTTTTATTCAGGAGTTTGGCCTTAGTGGAGGGGGAGTCAGTTAATTATGTTATGTAGGTTACTTTGTGTGTATGGCTGTATTTTTGTGCATTTTGAGTGTCTGAATTGCTAGGATCATTAGTTTGGAGGGATGTAATGATGTGTTCTGGGGTAGTTTACATTGGGTTGCGAAGGTCAAAAACAGATCAGTTGGGGAAAGGTGCATCAATAGCTCAGAAATTATGTGAATATTGGGTATTGTCTGGTAGGTTGGGCTACGGAATTAATGTGGACTCAGGTGGGGAGTCTGCATGATCTAGCTTTTTGTTTGTCAGATGGCAGGATGGTAACAAGTAGTCAGTTTGTACAAGTCGTAAGGAGGGAATTTCATTGCATGGATTTTCCAGTTGTGAGGTTTGCAGCGCATTCCTTTAATATTGGTAGGGCTTCAGATTTGGCAAGGCAAGGCAGATCCATTGAGGTTATTAGAAGAGTGGAGAGGTGGTCTTCTAAAGCCTTTTTATCTTATATTAGATAATGATTTTCATTGTGTTAATTAATTTGTTTGTTTTTTTTTCTGTCTTTTAGGAAATCAGATTGTCCTCTTGGGCCATTCCTATATCAGTTGGGCAGAGAAAAGGACAGCAGTTAGGATGGATGGAAAGAATTTGGGACTGTCTCCATTAGGTGGGAAGGTTACCTGATATCAGGGTAGGTCTTAGATGGGTTCAACATATGTATGAGGTTGAAGTGGTAAGTTTACGATTAGGTTTTCCATGAATATAGGTGATATGTATTTAAGTGGTAATGATTTGGGAATTCTTTCTTAGAAACAGTTTGTGGATACGATAATGTAGGATTTGTTTACCTTGCAAGCTCTATGCCCCGGTATTTATATAGTATGGTGGGAGATAGTCCCACATTTGAGTTGGGGTAATGCTGTCAGTTTTCATGCTTTGGAGTGGGTTCAGAGGTTTGTTATTCAGAGGCTGGCTCAGCAGATGGGAGCTTTAGGTGTCTACATTATAGAACATAGGGACTTTAAAGACAAAGACTGTGTTTGGTTTCGATCTGATGGGGTTCATTTGAGTGACATCAGTTTAGATTTATTTAATGTACATTTGGAATTGTTTTTAGAGGGCATGGTGAATGCTATCAAATAGAAGAGGGGGAAAAGCCTGGGATCCGGCTGGTGGGTAGAGAAGAGGGACGGGATTGCCCTCTTCTGTTTCCCCTCTAGGTGATGGTGTTGATGGCATTGAGTTTTGGGATCAAGTGAGCTGCTTGACGCTGCTTTATAACAATAAGTGAGTTGAGTTTTAACTGCTTCTTCAGAAAGAGTGAGCAGGCATGGTGCCTGATGGATGATTTGGACATGGTGAGTGGGTAGACTGCCCTGATGCATGCTAGGAAGAATCTGATGTCTTCAGTTAATTTTTTACCTTTATATGAATAAAGTTATCAGTTTTATTGAATTAATAAAGGTCGTCAAATGTCTTTTATTGTTAGTGTGAATTATTGAAAGGGATCCGGGACAATTGCTGTTGACTAGATTTGGGTGGAGTTAGGGTTGTTGGCTTCCATGGAACAGCTGGGGTTTCAAGTCTTTGGCTGCACATAGCAGAGGCTTTATGCTTCTTCCTAGGTCCTAATGAAGGGTATCTTGATTTTGAGTTCAGTAAACTAATTGCGTACTTTTAATTATCCCGAATATAAAGGATGAAAATGATAATAAAGATCTGGACGTGACTGTAATGTTCAATACAGTTGATAAGACTGTTCATGACACATGTTCAGCAAAGTGTAGTCAAAGGCAGATGGTCATCTGCTGTTTTTATAAGGTGAGTGGAGTAAAGGGATGAAATAAGTTCAGCAAATGAGAGGTTCATCCTGAGCATCACACAATGTTCCTACATGTCCAGCTGACAGGTATGTGCGGGAAAGGAATGGTGAGGAAAGGATATAGGTGGGGATGCCTGTCAATCAGCCACTGGAGAAAGGTGGAGGTATCAACGTGCAGCACATGAGTGGTATGAATTAGCAGAGGAATGGGCATACAGGTAGAAAAAATTATATCTGATAGGGCTGTTTACCCTGATCTCTTTTTCTGAACAGTTAATTCTCCTTCCACCCTATAGGATAAAGACAGCGGTATAAAGAATACCCTTGAGACATGGAAGATTTAAAGGTCTAGATGAAAAAGTCTGTCATTGAAACTGAGGTAAGGTAGACAGCACAGCCTTTCTGAGACAAAAGAACTATTTATCTATTTATTTATTATGTCATTCATTCATTCATTCATTTATTCCTTTCATTTGGAATAGGACTGAGGCATACAGTTTAGCCTTCAGTGTGATAAATCGTTTGTTGCAAGTGGGGTCAACTTAAATGAGAGGCAGAAAGAATGATGAAAAGAGGTGACAGGATAGGGCAAGCAGCTGATGACAATTGCTGGTTTAAACTGGTAGGCTAGGGCAAACTGTAGTTAAGCAAAATGGAGAAAAGTGAAGGGGTGTCACAGAATGGTGGATATTTTGGGACCTTTTCAACATAAAGCAGAGGATGTATGCCACTGCCTTGGTGTTAATGAAGACATTTTGAGATGGATTGCAAGAAAATGGTTGTGTGTTCTTAGCAAACTTGTGAATAAATGCATAATAAAGATTTAAATAACTATTAACATATGGTAATGTATAAGAATGTTTGTAAAATATACACATATGTATGCATTGCAGAAAGCTTGCCTAAGAGTGAGACTGGCATCTTTTATATCTGTAAGGTAGGGGGAAAGAATGGATAAGGAATAAACATGGATAGAGATGGAATTGTCTAATGAAACTTTGTATTGTAGTGTAGTAGAAATAATTGTAGTGTATAATGTTTACTTCTAAACTGCGACATTATAATATAGTGATATCTGCTTCCTCTCAGATAAATAAATACATTATAATGACACATACTTTACTTTAATTAGCAAGGCAGAACTTGAAAATGAACTCCAAGTCCTATAATTTATTGAAGACATAATATAATACTGCACATGCATTCATGTGAAAAATATTTTCAGGAATTACTGAATAATTCATGGAAAATCTTTAGACAGAAAAGAAAATAATATAGTTTTCCCGTTGGCCCAGCAGTAGTTGTTGCAGCTATTATTAAGGAATACGTTGTCAGTTTTAAACTCTGTTTCCACTGATGAAGACAAATGCTTCAACAGCAGCAAGGTCATTCTTGTTACAGTAAAAAGCAAAATGATTTGCCACAAGAGAATCATAAGCTTCACAATTATGTTCAGTGGTCAACACAGTTGTTAAAATATTTTTACATCTGATTTGAACTTGGGGGAGATGGACAACCCTTTTCATCAAAGGAATACTGCTTCTAGAGGCTCTAAGATACCTTTGGGATATTCTCTTCTTTTCTTTTAGCATAAATAGACAGCCTGATTTATGTGTGAGTCTCTTTTGTGTGAATGCCTGCACCTATTTTTACCATAGAAAAACAGTGTTTGAGGTTACACCCAGCATCTTCAAAGCACTTAGCAAATTTTTTTCCAATTATTGCTAGTATGAAAGTGAATACTTTGAACTTTATATAAAATGTATGACATTCTAGAAAGGTGAACTGAGTGGTTATGTGCAATAAATTGGGCTATTTATGATACAATTTACACAGGAATGTCTTTTTACTTTTCTTATTAATGTTGCAGAACCAGATTATATATATATGGATAAATGTTAGTTTTCAAACAATTCACTTAAATCTGCCTACAGGGATCGATTTGCATATTTCAAAGAATGCTGAGGCAGTCATAGCAACATTTCACTTTATTTAAGATTATGCCCAATAAGTTATCATTTCTGTTTGTTTAAGCATACCAATATCCAACACAAAAGCCAAAGAATGAGTACAGCAAGTGACTATATGACTACCTAGTCCCTAAAGGGATAGCTTTGTGAGTATGCTAACTGTGAATTGTCTTTTTGTCTGTAAGCAGCATGCTTGTAATATTATAGCTCTGCTTTTTATTCATACTCCGACTCTAGTTTAGTTATTGTATTTTCCTTTTTTCACCTGGACAGGATAGATAATAGCTGTTTTCTGCAGTCATCCCAAATGCATATATTTTAATCCATTCATAATATCTGAGGATGGATCTGAAAGAAAACAATGGTTTGTTTCATGCTCCACTTGTAATGTCTTCATGAATTACCTTTTGCTTCCTGACTACAAGAATACTTCTACTCATTCACTTTCCTTATTCAATGTATCTATCTTTATTAGCAAACTGCAGTTACTTTTTCTATAAGATCATCCCTCTCTCTCTTTATTGCGTTACTGTCTGCCCTTTCTTCATCCTCAGTACTCCTATCTAGTAGTATGGTCTCATTTATTTGAATTCCTTTTTCTGTCATTTAATGTATGTCCCTAACTTTTCCCTCTTCTTCTTCATTACCTTTCTGTCACCTTTTGTTCCCAATCCTCCTTTTTACTCCTCTCTCTAGTCATCAGTCCTTTCAACTATCTTAATTTGAAGGAACATTCCTTTTTTCAGGCCTGTTTTAGGATGTCCCTATTTCTGCAGTTATGTCCCTATTTTCATGCTTGATTTACCCCTCATGCAATTTCCTGACCCCCCCCCTTATCACACATGATTATTGAAGCTGTGTAGTACAGAGAACATCATACTACGTGACATACTAGTGGCGACAATAACTTAAAGAAAAGGGATGCACATTCTATGACTCCCTTTTCTGAAGCAAAAATAAATAGGTTCATAGGTTCATAGGTTGGTACTAGGCTATCGGCCCTAGGGCCTATACAAGCCTAGCCATAACAATTCCCTGGCTGAATTATCTTGTGTGGCAGAATTTTCCAGTACAGTACATTAATGCTGATTTTGCTCTTTCTCTTTGATACTGTGTTTATATGTTTCCATCATTTTTGTCACTCTCTGTTTGTTAAATGTTTTTTCTGAGTAATATCCCCATTTCCACCTACTGGAACCAGGAAAAGGTATGTGCTATATGGCATTCAATTTTTATGCTAATTAGATATCCAGGTTTATATCTGGATGTTCCCTATTTTGAGGGGCCTTTGTTTTTATTATTTAACCTCTGCAGGTTGATAGTCATGTGTGTCATTCACACCTAATACATTTTTTAATTTATAAATACACTGTGGTGTGCATTCATTTATAGGTTCATAGGTTCATAGGATGATACTAGGCTATTGGCCTGGACACCATTATAAGCCTAGCCAAGAATTTGGCATGTTACCCCAAAGTCAGCACCCATTTTCCCTGTGCAGCAGGGACACAAGTGGGATCCCAGGGGTGTATTTTCAGTTTCCCATCCAGTAATGTGGGTTCATCTTAAAGAGGGCTAGAGAGGTACTCTGCTTGACATGGAGAGGGAGTCTATGCCACAGATGGGGGGAGTCTTTGGGATACAACTCTATCCCATCAACAAGTTCTATTAATGTCACAGACCAGGTTAAGGCCTTGCACGCGGGTTGCTTGAGTGGAGTTTGTTTTACAGATATGCAAAAACTCCATCAAGGCTGGGTCTGAGATGGCCTTGCATGTCAGACAAAGGTCACCTCTGAGCAGTCTGTTTAATCACAGTGTTTTTTTGTTGCTTTTACGTATCAGACATAAAGTTGATGTTGACTACTTTTTTCTTCTAAAAGGAACATTGGCTTAATGTATATGTGGTACTCTCTCTCTCTCTCTCTATATATATATATATATATATATATATATATATATATGTGTGTGTGTGTGTGTGTGTGTGTGTGTGTGTGTGTATAAACACAACAACTGAAGCCAGGTGAATCCAACAAATAACAAAAAAAATCTAGTGTTATTGGCTCACACTAAGTTCAACCCCAATGCAAAACAACAAAAAAGAGATATAAAATTAGTGCTTTTGTCCCACTTTATTAAAAGGAACTTCTTCAGAAAACTTCTCCATAAAAAAAAAAACTAAATGATTTAAATACTACAGCTTAAATGTGCCAAAAGTTTAAAATCCAATCAGCTTGTCAAAATCAAGTCATGTGAACTATAACATTCCTAATTAAACACAAACTTTTTTTGTGTTAAATGAACAATGATTAAATAATTAATAAACTAAACACATTTCAAAATTCATCATACCACTTTTTATTTAAGCAAATGCTTAATGGTAATATCTTTGTTATGACCAGGAAATTAATCTGCTCTTCTGCCACATTAGCTCTCTGGTTTCAACCAGTGGGAAACCTATCTTTGTCAACTTGGTCCAGAGCTAAAAAAATTAATTTGTTGAAATTTAAGCAGCTTATACTATATTTAGCCAGAGCATTACTCATATTCTGATCCTTGATGGCTTTTACATGTTCCCTAATGCATATATGCAATTCTCTTGTACTTATACCAACATAATATTGCGTACAAGAACAAGTGTTTGAATATGCAAAGTTGTCACTTCTACAGTTAAACCTCTGCTGCAATTTCCTGGTCATAACAAAACTATTAGCATTAAGTGTTTGCTTAAATTTAAAGTGTTGTGATGTATTTTGAAATATGTTTAGTTTTTTAATTATGTAATCATTGTTTCTTTAACAACAAACATTTTTTGTGTTTAATTAGGAATGTAATAGTTCACATGACATGTGTGTGTGCGTGTGTGTGTGTGTGTGTGTGTGTGTGTGTGTGTGTGTGTGTGTGTGTGTGTGAGAATGTGTGTGTGTATATATAGTTTCTCTAATACATAAATACGGGGTGGTATTGATCAATCAAAGGATAATTTTATTTGTTTTACAAATATTTACTAATGTGTGTGTGTGTGTGTGTGTGTGTGTGTGTGTGTGTGTGTGTGTGTGCGTGCACACACACACACACACACACACACACACACACACACACACACACACACACACACACACACACACATATTAGTAAATATTTGTAAAACAAATAAAATTATCCTATGATTGATCAATACCACCCCTTATTTATGTATTAGAGAAACAGAAACCCCAACCCATACTTCCTTTAAACAACCAAACCTAATCAAAGCACATATCACTCAGCTAGAATCCACATCTCCTATTTCTTTCATATATTGAAAACATGTCTTCTGCTTTCACTTGCATAATTTCTTTTTCAGATTGGTCTCATTTTTTTGTTTCAGTTGGTTTACTTTGATGGGTATGGTGAGACATTTCATTGCTACAGTATGACTGCCTTACATCCTATCATATCACAGTCTTTCTGGAGTCTGTAAAAGGTTCATTCAAGCTTCACAGGACAACAACCATCAGTGCCTTTTGCAAGGTGTGCGTGACCTTAAGAACTTACAGTAAATCTGCAATTTGCTAACACCTGCCACATCCAAAATAAGCTTCACTTTGTGAGATATTATTCAGAGTTAAAATCAATAGAATTAACTCCCTTCATTCTGGTCCCAGTAACTTCCAGTGCTACTTTTCCAACAATAATTGATACTTTGCCTAAGGCTATTTTTCTACCCAGGTACACACACACTATCCTGGCGATTCAGAAGCACCTCATCCATAATTGAGACCAAGCCAAGACTGTTTACTATGAGCACAATTATTCTTGAGGCTCATTATGACTGCATGCAACCAGGCCAGTTTACACAAATAACAACTTCTCATCATGGTCACAGTAGACACCTATAGAAAAATCTTTTTAGACCAAGTTGCACCTACTTGTAAATGTTGACCATGCATGTATCTTTATGTTAGTTGTGCAACTGCATGCACATATGAATAGTAATGTTTTGAGTTACTGTTGTAAATCAAGGTAGCAGATATGCAGAAAAATATTGTATGGGCCAAGGTAAAACTGTGATCGTTATGTGTTTGGTATAAAAGTGCTAGTAAGGCAATGAGTATGGCTGAAAAAGACAAAAGCAACAAAGGGAGTTGGTGAGCATAGAACAGATGCAGAACACACATATGCAGCTATTCATCTGAAATACCATAACACAGACTAAATGTGAAACACGCACAGGCTATTGGGGATACAATAAAGTAAAATGATGTACCAACCAACACCAGTCCTGACTTCATCACATTTTTATTTTATCTGTGTACCTGAACTACAGTGCAAATGTAATGAAAAATAAAGTATCAACCCAAATGGGATTTGAGCCCATTAACTAGCTCAGTTAACATTATCTGGCAGACCTAGTGCAGAAGTCAGAGATTAATGGATTGGGGAAACACTTTAAGGGGAATATCACCAAACAACTGAATGGAAGCATTAATCAAAATACAAGCCTCATATACCCAGCACTCATTCCATGATTCTTTCCTAAACAAAGGATTACTTAAGTGAGCCATTGCAGGATTCATACTGAGTGTGTCAGGGAAACATATATCAGACTGGAGGCCAAAAATTAAAATAAAGTAAATAACCATGAGGTGACTCTCATTCCCCACTCTGTCCATTGACTATCTACAAGGCAGATCATTAACAAGCTGAACCATGGCAGGAAGTGAAAAGAAAGGTATAAGCTTTATTTTGTTTCATAACTGACAACTGCCATGCAACGGTTGTTAGTTCATCTGCACAACCACTCACACCAGCACTCTCTTAAACACTCCAGTCATTTGCTGCTGCACATCTGCCACATTTCTTTCATTTTTTTTGCAGGGCCTAGAGACATAAAAATGGCATAGTAAAAAATTGGATTGTGGCACACAGTGGAAGGTTAAAGGGGTAGCGAAAAGATTTTATACTTCAAGTAAGTAGTTAGTGACTGTGCCTTAACTTTATCCTCCCATCAAGTGAAGGAGGTCAGGCCTGTAACAAATGATGTCACTGCAGAGGTGAGAGCTCTGTTCCTTAGTGTGTAGGGGTGCCAGTAGAATGGCTAACAGGCTTGGCCAAACTATTCCATTCATCAACCTTATCCTGTGTTGAGGTATAGCACTCTTGTAGGTGTCTCTGGATGTACTTCTTATGGAGGATGTCCCAAAAAGGTGTGAACTCCTCCTCACATCCCCACTGTGCTCTAAAAGGAGTACTACCTTTTCTTTATCTAGCCATGACGTCTTACCATGAAATATCTCAGGAAAAATAGCAGAGACTTAGTATGAAAACAGCTCGGATTTGCCCCATCTTCCACACAATGATGGGCATTCACAGGTCCTTCACTTGAACAATCATAGGCAAACCCTGAAAATATAGCTACTGTCTTTTTATGGTTGCAATGGCACTTTAAAGTGTGACACATGGCATTCCTCCCTCCCTATGTACACTGTTGAGAATTTATGCCATATAGTGCCTCCATGAGAAGACGTTTAAATATAGGATGACAATTCCCACAGCCCTAAAATACTTGACTGCCCTATCATGCATGGAGTTGCCCACAGGTGCTCAGGCATGTGAATGGTACCAGGCAGGTATTGCTTCAATGTTTATCAGGTTTGCTCACTGCACAAACTGAGTGATTCTAAAACAATAATGAGCTGATCCCTAATTAGCACAATCAACATGCCCAGAGGGGTGAACCTGCACAATATAAGTGTATAGCAGTGAAGTGAAGCAAAGACCCTAATCAAGCTACACAAGAAAACAGTGGCAGAGAAGGTTGAAGTTTGAATCCTGTTAAGGATGCTTTTCAAAGAAATATTCTTCTTAAGAAAACTGCTTAAATAAGGTAAGTGCTATTTTTCCACACCCATTTCCTTGCACAACATTTGCATTTTTATCTGTTCTCTACTCTAAGGTCTGTAAGGAATGTCATTTTGTCAGCATTTGTACATGTCTTGTTTATGAATGTATTAAGGGCTATGGTAGCATGCAGGTTGTTAGGGTAAATGGTAAACACAGCCCTGAGCTCCTATTGAGAAAAACGGGTGATACTTCTGTAGTGCTGTGTGCCTTGCACATATGTAATTACCTTCAATGTTTTTAACAGTGCTAGTGTAATGTTCAGTTGTCACTGTTCACTTGCAGTTATGTGCTTCTGTTGCCGATAAATATGTGCACAGTACACAATGCATGCCCTGACATTTTTGTAAAGAATATGTACACAGATATCTCACTATCAGGCACATCTGCAGCATACTACATTGCCTATTAGGATAGTAGTTGTGTAAAGATTATGAAGGGCTATGCTGGAACAAGGTTAATTCCACTGTTTTCCATAACAACAGGGCTATGCCTAAAAAAAAAACAGAACCTAAACAAAAGTTTCACATTTGATGATAATTCCATATCAACTCAGAAACTCAAGTTTACAGATGAGGAGAATGAGGAAGTACTGGACGATTTCTGTCTCCATGGGTAATGCTTCTTTGCTGTCCATACCACCGACTAGCTGTTTCAAAATCATGACTGGTCTGAAACTGTCAGAAATGTGAATGCTGTGCATCAAGAGGACCATGCCTACAAAATGGTCTTCTGCAGCATTGCAGATATGTTCCATGCTGTGCCCCACAGCACAGAAATCCTGGCATGGAAACATAATGCAGTGGGTGGTGGAGAGCCAACTGAAACACCCCTTATGATGGTGAAGGATTTCCTGACTTCTATAAAGACAGTATCACCTCTACAGAGTTCTGCAATACAATGCTGGATGTTGGAGCTGAGTTGGACAAGCTCCACAGACTTTCCTCTAGAGATAACCCAGGTATGTAAGTCCTAGTTCATTGTATCAACAGCTGCAAGTCCTCATTACTTCTTAGACTCTCTACTCTTCATTAAAATTGCCTGTGTTATAACAAACAGGTATGTCAGGACTCCAACAAGTAAACGAGCAGCATGAGGTATGGTCTGTGATATTATGTTTTATCATTTATAGCAGTTGCATATGTAGTTATGTTGCTGAGTCATTCATACACTAGATATTGTTTTTCATTTTGTACATTCATAGTTGAATCTTGCCTGACACTGAAGTATCAGTAGCCTCTGATAATGATGATGAAGATGACCTGGCATAGTCAAGGGATACAGGGCATATATTTGCCACAGAGATTGCAACAGTTGCATTCCCTACACAAAACCACATTACAGTCTGTTTGATTGTAGACACCTAGTATACATGAACATCTGAGAGGGTACAGGTAAATGGGCACATCATAGATCAGGGAAGTGTGTTTTGTCCCCTGGTAGACTGCTATCTGGATCTCTCTCTAGCACTAGTGGGATGCAGTGTTCACACACAGGAGTTCGTAATGATTTTCTCCAGAGATATGGTTACAGCCCTCCACTGAGGTTCTTATGTCAGTGGTTGTAACCCAGTCAATGTACTGAGTCATTGTGGAGACACAGGCTAGTTCCTCTATAGTCATAGCAGAGAGAGTAAGGATGACACAGGTTCTGTATGTCCCATATGTGTGATTTGGTGGATAGACTGAATCACACTTTGAACCATGCATTGTCTACACTGGGTCATTTGGAAGAGGAGACAAGCCATCCTACTGGCCAGTAATCTTTTACATCCACAGATCTTGACCACCATGTCCACCATGTCTGTGGATGAACAGTGTCCCACTCCTGCTGTGCTACCACTTCCAAAGCATACATCGACTGTGGAGGTATCTACATCTAGAAAAGGGTGGCCCCATGATTGTGACTGTCATCACACTGTCATATCCACCTTCAGACATCAGTCAAGCTCACACAGTATTACAGAGTCTAGCCAAGATCATGACATAGCCAGTGCAACTCCTGGCAGGGCCAGCTCATGTGGATGGTGACATGCACAGGAAGCTGAAACCTATCTCATGCATGCTCTGTGCCCACCCAGTAGGGTTACACCAAATGCTGTGGCTATGGCCATTCAGACAGACAGACAACACACACACACACACACACACACAAACACACACACACACACATAAACACCTGCCACCACAGCCCACAGCAAATTCCACATATTCACTGACCAAACCCCCAATCCAGTTCTTACACTACATATAAAATCACTTTTTCTTTTGGTACATCTCAGCACTCACACTCATACACTTAATCATACTTTGACTTAGGAATGGGGTCCGTTCCCGTCATGGTACTAGAAACCCAAAAGACTTGGAGAAATTAATAAAAATACACTTTCTTGTGAAATACATGTACCCCCATCCTTCTGTGTCTGTCTGTACAAATGATGACAACTGCGCCCTGCCTTTTATGTATTACGTTGCCTTTGTCTGGTGCACAGCATGGCCAGCCTATGTATGGGTAAACACAGTCTGGTATTTTTGTATGCATCAGTTTTACTGCAGTGTATCTGCTTAACTCTTGTATTTTTGGGTTGTAAAACTATGTGCAGTCTACTGCCTGTTCGCTAGTGTTGTGACATACTATGCTTATCTCCATCTGACAAGGCCATCCACTGCTGACTCCTTGTTTGTCTCAGATTCACCTTCCTGTAGTGCTGGAAACTGATGGCCCTGCAAGAGGCCAATCTACTGTAACTGCTTCCTAGCCATATTATTGTGTAACATGGCACATGAAGTGAGCAGTGTGGTACACTTAGCAGTGTCATGTTACAGTTCACCATCATCTAAAGTCTGACAGCAGAAGCATGCCTTTAGCAGCCTAAACACATTCTCTGTAATGCTAGTGATAGTGCATGGTTTTACCCTGGTCAGCTGCGGTGTGTGGATTTCTCATGAAGGGCATAAATTACAGTTTCAGGGCATATCCAACATCCCCAAAATGATGTTTCTGTGGGAAGTTACCCCTTGCAAACCACTGGCACAGGTCACAAGTGTGCCATATGTATGAGTCATGAAAATTACCCAGGTGGTGTCCTGTATTCTTTGCAGATCACATACCTCCTTCCCAGTTCACTAGGTGAGAGAGGCATTCCATGACTATGACAGGTCTGCAGATGAGGTAGATATATTTCATCAGTTTCTTGCATGGTATCCCTGTCCACATGGTAACAGCCCACTAAGTCAGTCTTGTGGTGGTCAAGAAATGGTAAGCATGGTTGATGACCCTGCACATCCAAGCTGCTATAATGAAAGCCTTCTGCAAATGTACATTTACAATGGCTTTGGCAACCTCAAGCATATTTGTGCAATGTACTCATCCTGAACATTGGCATATGGCTGATTTCAAATCTAAAGTAGGTGCAGCACCGCTGCACTGGATTTAGACATTTTTGAATTATTCCGCCATCTTGTTTTGCCTCATCCTCATATGCAACATTTCATTATTAAATCACTATCATATAAAATGGCTGTCCAAATTTATTGGCCTAGCCACTTTGCATACCTGAGTTTCCTCTGTCTTGGCTGCTCATCATGTAATTTAATTTAACGTAATGTGACAATATTTTCTGAATCCAGCCTAATTCTTTGCTTATGTGGTTAATATTATCAATCTAGAACCAAAATCCATATCTTTGTTTCTCTTTCCTTAGGGTAATTCTGTCACCATAGGATCATAGGATCGTAGTGGGTTACTAGGTTAATGACCCTAGGGTCCTTACAAGCCTAGTCAAATTTCACCCTTATTTCCATGATTAGCATCTATCACCCCTGTCCAAGAGAAACATAGCTGGAACGCCTGGGGTGAATTTATTGTAACTCATCCAATTGGCCAGACTGCATTTGTGGAGGGCAAATGAGGCGCTCTGCTTGACATGAAATGAGAGTTTGTTCCAAAGATGTGGTAATCTCTGGGATACAAATGTGTCCCTGTAGCAGGTTCTATTAATGTCACATACCAGGTTAAGGCCATTAGATCGAGAAACCCATGCACCATTTAACTTACAGATATGCAGCATTTCCAATAAAGCAAGGTCAAAGATTGCCTTACATGCAAGGCAGAGATTGCCTCTGAGTAGTCTGTATGAAACAGAGTAAAGTGACTGATTTCAGACTATCCTCATAGGACGGATTCTGAAGACCTTGAATTTTCCTTGTGAGGAACCTTTGTGGTCTCTCCAATTGCTGTAGGTGCATGGAAAGGTACATACCAAAGGGGGCATTGTACTCAATTTTGGCCTGATGAGGGATGATCCTTACCATCTTGGTTATCCTATCACACCAGAAGCAAAATTACTTTTTATCCTTAGACTGGCTAATCCTTAAATATTTTAATGGCATCTAAAGTTTAGACAGTAACGATTTGTTGCTACAATATATGTTAACAGCTCAATACATATGACCTAAGTAAGCTAATAAAAAAACCACCAGACACTAGAAATTACTACTGAAAAATATAATTCTTTACTTAAAAATGAAATTCGGAATTATACTTAATAAAAATGCAAATGCAGTTATAAATTTACACAAGGAAAAAAGATTTCGACAGATTGCATACAGATGAATTTTAAGAAACAGGCTGCCCTGGTCTATTACTTCCAGTAGTAGAAGTGATGTATTGGATTTTTGGGTTTTATTTTCAACCAACATAGCAACATTTCACTGGCAACTAATGTGGCTCCAAACATATTTCAAGAGTGTAGTCTCGCACTGTGCAGATGTCAGGCACAGTACAGATGTCAGGCAGTGTCTTTACTGGATTTCTTTTTACTTTAAACTCTAAAGTTCGATCACCACAATAGTTTGCTCTCTTTATTTACAGGATATAGATTCATTAATTTATCTAATTGTTTTTGTGCCTGTCATTTTCATAACTCTTTGGTTATCCAGATACCTGGCAGGAGCTCCACCTCAGTTTTCACATTGCCTTTGGTATAGTTTCTGCATAATGTTGGATGATTAACATTCTGAATTTGAGCTAAACAGGGCTGTGTTAGAAGATGATCAATTTATACATAATAGTTTGTGCTTTTTTGTGTAGGGGAAAAAACAAAGGATATTCTGATTGATTTCTTCCTGTAAATATTTCTCAGCCATGATACAAAAGGCAATATGATAAATGTAAATGACTGAAAACATTTATATTAAAATATAATGACTTCACTGACCTAACCTGTTCTGTACCAGGTTTAATGTAATATACATGAAAAAAGATGTTTTTTTACTATACGCCTGTATTATAACAAAGAAGAAACATAACATAACATTTTGCTGCTGTTCAGTATTGGAATATTGTACATACCACCAATAGATACATAAAAGTTACTTGAGAAGAGATTTACCATTTGTATTCCATCACTATCATAGATTTTACTATCCATTATTGAAACCAATGGCAAGACATAAATGGCTTGTAGATGCATCTTCAGATTTCACTATATTGTTTGATAAACAGGGAGATTGTATTAATCTGCTTAGAAATGACACAGCTGGCACATATTTCATAAGTAATATTAACAGCAAAATGCATGCAGTGCACTACTATTCATGCTATGCAATACTTGATGTCTAAGAGAATTTTTCACTCTTGGCTTA
Source organism: Protopterus annectens (assembly GCF_019279795.1). NCBI lineage: Eukaryota > Metazoa > Chordata > Ceratodontiformes > Protopteridae > Protopterus > Protopterus annectens. The sequence goes on from NC_056731.1 coordinate 986,580,463, forward strand.
ATGACAAGTCCCCTTATATAATATGATATAAAAGTCATGTTTATACTACAAAATTGATCCAAAGGAAACACAAACAACAATCATATACCTACCCTATGCTTATTGTGATCACACGGCTCAGGTGTTAGCATAGTGGCCTTTGGTACAAGAGACTTCAGAACTTTATGGTTTCTTTCCCGTCTTATCAGTCACTTGTAATTCATATTCAAATACCTATACTGTTGTCCATGATAAGATTACAAGTGCTGCACGAGGAGCTACAGATCAAATGAATCATTGGGTGGGTGAGTTTGTCATAATGGATAAGGTCTTTACCTGAAAGACACAAAATACAGAGTTTTATTCTAACCTCAGGTTATTAGTTAGCCTACAATTCTGTTATGAGCCTATGAAACATAAACAATAGTTGCATTTGCCCAAAGATGTGAAAATGTAAACATATGTTAATGATCCCATGACATTTGTTAGAAGAAGAGTCAGGGAGTTCCCTGGTGTCATAGCCAAAGTTTCCATGGTTAATATAAATAACACTTCATGTTTTCTCTGGGTGAGGGCCATTGAAAGCAACACTGCAATCTGACCAGTCAACAAATGTAAATGAATAATCCATTAAATAATACTTTCTTTCATGTCTGCATCTATTGTCACTGGGAGATACATGAGAAACAGAAATGCTGTAATTAAAGCTGAAACTAAACATAGCTGTGGCACTTTCCTTGCTGTTGTGTGTTTAGCAGGACTACTTAATGCATCATGGCAGAGGTGATATTGATAGTTTGGGCCAATTACAGTGTTAAAAAACGTTGTCAAAACACCCATTTACACAACTGTATGCGTGTGTATGTATGTGTGTGTGTGTGTGTGTGTGTGTGTGTGTGTGTGTGTGTGTGTGTGTGTGTGTGTGTGTGTGTGTGTGTGTGCATGTGTAAAGTGTGGGAGTCAGAATGTGCCATAGGTTCAATGGGATTTACTTGATCAGCAAATTAAGTAACTAACCACTTTTACTCACACATACTGCAATTGCAGTAATAAAACTGGACCTAACTACAGCTGGACAATTCTTTTGCTGATGAATATTCAGTATGACAATTGATAGCATCGGATCTATATTACATGATCAAAACCTTAGGTTATCGAGCACCTAAAGGTCGATCATGAAATATCAAACCCTTAATATCGAAAACAGCCATTTCCACACAGGGAAACAATGCTGCTGGCTAAATTAAAAAAAAGTTATAAACAGAAATAAAGTGGAGGGCTTCGACCCCCACACCTCCCCTAACTAAATATACTAACTCCGAGATCGCTCTACAGTGGAGAATGAACAAAATCCACATAAAGGCCAAACAACTTATTTCCCTGTGTGGATATGGCCGTTTGCAATTTTCAGACTGACATTTTGTGATCCACCTTCAGGTGTTCGATAACCTAAGGTTTCAATCATGTTATAGGGAGCCATAGCATCATATCATGCAAGATGAATATGATGTATTTGTACAGTACCTATACAATGCAGTTCTCTATTATATGATCAAAGACGCATTCTTTCAAATGCATCTTGATCGAACTTGAAAGCACGAAATGGCAAAATCCCGAAATGGCATATAAGCGAATTCTTACCCTGGAAAAGAAATCGCTTGGACGCCTTCATTATTTTGCCATTTTCATCACAGTAGTGCAATCTTGGAGTTGGTATATTTAAGTATGGGGGTGTGGGAGGCAAAGCCCCCCACTTTATGTAATGTTTGAAAGTTTTTTTTCTTTTTTTTTTGGAACAGCGATTTTTTTCCCCTGGGGAAAAAAATCTCAGTTCTAAGTCTTAGGGATTGTAAGCTTTGGCTTACATGGGGTTGGTAAATCAGTGTTCGCTTTTGTGAGTGTTCGCTGATTTACTATAGACCCTAAAATGCTGCTGTCACATTACCTTTAAAAAAACTGTGTATGCATGTGTGTGTGAGAATGCGCTCATGTGTATGTGTTTGTATGTGTGTGTGTGTATGTGTCTGTATGTGTGTGTGTGTGTGTGTGTGTGTGTGTGTGCGCGCACACACGCGCGCATGTGTATCTGTGTGTGTGCGTACGTGTGCATGTGTGTGTGTGTGTGTGTGTGTGTGTGTGTGTGTGTGTGTGTGTGTGTGTGTGTGTGTGTGTGTGTGTGTGTGTGTGTGTGTGTGTGTGTGTGTGTGTGTGTGTGCCTGTATGTATGTCTTGTGTTACGTTTGTTTTTTATCTATGGGTGAGACTCTGACAACAGTAGTCCAATAAGAGGGCCTATTTTTAGTAGCAGGACTATTTGTTCCATTCTTTGCACACTTTGTTTTTTATTAATTTATTTATTTTGCTGTGGGAGGCAATTTTATAAGCAGACTAACATAATAAGGTAAGGTAAGGTTTATTGCTTAATAAGTGCATACCGCTAGTGCTAAAAGCACAAGGCACTTACTACACACAAGTTTCATGCTGTTTCTGATGTATCATACTTTATTGTGTTTTATAGCCACTTTATTGTGCCTTATACTTTGTTTATTGTGTCTATGAATCACAATAATACTTCAGTAGATCAATATTTATCTATTGCCAGTTGTAAAGATTACCCAACAGCCTCTCTCCACAGTATATTGCACACATACTGTTCTTAGCCATTAATCACTGGATACTGCTAGGCCTGCCTTCTGAGCATTCCATTGTCACTACATAAATATAAATTATACAATGACCCCCCCATTAATATTCCAAAACGTGCACGCTGATTGGTCAGCATGCACATTGTAAATCAGACTTATACTAATGGAAAAAGGTCCGGTCGCCCGGACTTTTCCCATTAGTATAAGTCTTTTTTTACACACTGCCTCGCGATGTTAAAAGAGTTCATCATAGCGAGACAGCTTTGAAAAAAGCAACGGATAATCTCCATTGCTTTTTTTAAAGCTGTCTCGCTATGTTAAACCCATTTAACATAGCGAGACAACTTTGAAAAAAGCAACGGAGAAAGCAAGATCTGCTTTGCTTTTTACAAACTGTCTTGCTATGTTAAATGGGTTTAACATAGCAAGACAGCTTTAAAAAAGCAACAGAGATTCTCCGTTGCTTTTTTTAAAGCTGTCTCGCTATGTTAAACTCCTTTAACATGGTGAAACAGTTCATAAAAAGCAACAGAGATCTTGCTTTTTCCATTGCTTCTGCCCACAGCTCTGATGTACTGCATAAGCATACACATGCGCAGTATATCAGAACTGCTGCAGAATACCAGACAGCTGCAGAAGGGCAGCAAGGAGGCATTATACAATGCCATTATTTAAGAAAAGTAATTATTTTTTTTCTTAAATAATGTCATTGTATAATAGCAATAACCCACTTCTGGGTGTGGTTAATGCTGGATTTACCCATGATTGTCTTTGTTTGGCCACTCGGGCTTCGCCCTTGTGACCAAACCACACCAACTGTGGTTAAATCCAGCATTACCCACACCCAGGCGTGGGTTATTGCTATAGTAACCTATGACAACAGCATGCAAAAAAAAATAAAATAAATAAAACACATCTTTTTCTTTTCCAGTCATTGTGTATGAGTAAAGGTAACTTACCCAGGACAGAATATTCAGTGACCTTCACTGCCTGTGACTGCATTATAAATATTTATAAATATGAACAAATCCCTAATCATTCTTGTCTCAGCTGTACATATTACTGTGGTAGGAAGGGAATAATTTTTTTGAGATTTCTTGCTCCTCAACCTCATCCTTTGCTATGTACCAAGTGTCCCACATCCATAACCAAGTCTATCAGCTTCTACTTTTCCCCCAGACTTGCTCTGATACAAGCTGGGACTTAGTTCAAATCTAACATTGTCCTGGGGGTCTTGCAGTCATCTTCATCCAAGGGGAATTACTTTTATGAAGTCCTACATTACTTCTCCTCCCTTTACAGTCCCATGGTTTAGTCCAATGGGATGGTATGCAATGAGAACATGAGGTGTATTGTATCATTTCCATAGAAGCTCATGCAATTCCATCATCTTTTTATTTTCATTGTATCACATCCCATCACTGAGTGCCTGAGGTGCCTGAGATACTAATCAATCCTGGGTCACCTAAGCTGTGGTCAGGTCCTTATGCCTCAACATCAAGACACTGGCTGATAATGATAAAATATTGCAAGTGAATCTAATGTCTGTGAATACATTATGTTACTCCAGCACTCATGGTTGTACACCAGAGCTGAAAAGACTGCAGGGTGCATGACAGCCATCTTATTAATGAGCCAATGAACTTAGACTGCCTTTTCTCACCAGAGTATATTCTGTGATTTGTAAATGGAGAATTTTCTGTATCATGCAGAGCACAGATGTGTATCAGTGGGGAGATGGATGGCATACACCATTCACTGATGAGCTTCTGTTTTATATAAATAAGTGGTAGCTTTTTTTCTACTGCATGATCAAGTGTCACCTCACCTCCTTGTATGGCATGCAGTCCTCTTTGAGGAATACATTACAGTTAGTCTCAGTTATAATCCTAACCCACTGACTAACAGATGAATTCATTTAATTTTGTGAGCACTGAACATATAAGATGTATGATTGTTTAATTCTTCATATATTACTCTAGCCTTTCTAAGTGCAATACCAAATAATAGTAAAAGGTTTCAAATTGCACAAGACTAATAGAATTTTAATAATGAAGTAAAAGGAATAATTGTAGGGTTATTGTTTTTCGGAAAGCATGGGTGCACATTACAAAACACATTAGAAATGCCTCTCAGACTATTAAACCTATCTGAGAATCTTTTCCGTTGTCTAATTCCATAACGGGACATGCATGCAGTGCTGCTAAAATATTTCTGAAGGCATGTTAAAGAAATATTTGTCAGTATTAAAGTATTAAAAAGCAACTGAAGTATATTGTTTTTACATAATAAAAATGTCTAAATTTTGTTAGTCCATTTTTACTGCTAAAGAATGTTATTCCTCAGATTAGTGAAAAAGTGAATGTATTTGCAAAGTTATTAGAAGGAATACACACACATCTTCAATATCCCTGTGCATCCATATTTATTTCTGAGTTTATGTTTACTGAATATAAAATGGCATTCCACAATCTTGTTTATATATGTATATGTATATGTATATCTATATATATATATATATATATATATATATATATATATATATATATATATATATAGGTCTACCTGAGAACACCAACAGATCAAAACTCTGACGACGAGAACACCGACACCGGAAGACCGATAACGGAAATAACCGACAGTTCAAAATCACAATGCTGAAAACACCGACATGCGAAATGAGCGTGACTGTGTAAGTATGCGATAGTGACGGACGTTAGGGTGCGGGTAAAGTAAGTGTGCATTAGTGATGGACTGTAGGGTTTGGGTGCAGGTAAGGTAAATGTGTGATAGTGATGGACTTTAGGGATAGGGTATGGGTAAGGTAAGTGTGCGATAGTGACGGACTTTAGGGTTAGGGTGCGGGTAAGTGTGCGATAGTGACGGACCTTAGGGTTAGGGTTTGGGTTAAGGATAGTGCATAGATAGTTGTGTATGTAAGGTTTAGTGTAAGGTTTTTGTTGTGCTTGTGTTGTGTGCGTGTTGTGAGTCAGTGTTATGGTGTTATGGTGTTCGGTAATGTGGACTGTCGATATTGTGTGGTTTCGGTGTTTTGGTGTTGGCATTTTGGCTGTCGGGTTTGTGGTGTGTCGGTGTAGTGTAGGGGATCTATATATATATATATATATATATATATATATATATATATATATATATATATATATAGATATATAGATATATATATGGGTCCTATTTAAGTGATCAAAGTTTAGAACTTCGAATTTCATATGGTCGAAACCATATGATTGAAGTTTTAAAACTTTGAACACTTAAACGGAGATATCCATGCAGCGAGGAATGGGAATATTCCCATTTCCTCACTGTAGTGCAAACTCAGAGTTGGTATACTTTAATAGGGGGTTGTGGGGGGTGCAGGGAGGCTTTGTGTTTTAATTTTTTTTTTTCTTTTTTTTAATGTTCAAAATTACAAAACTTTGATCATATGGTCCCGACCATATGAATTTGAAGTTTTGTCATTTCAATCATTCAACGTAGACCCATAGACATATATATATATATATATATATATATATATATATATATATATATGTGTGTGTGTGTGTGTGTGTGTGTGTGTGTCTGTGTGTGTGTCTCTGTGTGTGTGTGTGTCTGTGTGTGTGTCTGTGTGTGTGTGTGTCTGTGTGTGTGTGTGTGTGTGTGTGTGTGTGTGTGTGTGTGTGTGTGTGTGTGTGTGTGTGTGTGTGTGTGTGTGTATACATATGTAATATTTATTTATTTATTTTTGCACTCCCTCTTCTCCATTAAATGAAGAGGGATGAATTGCAGTGATATCATTATGTGAGTTAATATGAAAATATTCTGCTTCCCTAGATTACCTCATATCTCACCTTTATGGGAACCATGCTGGTCTCCCCAGTGATAAACTCAATGATTGTTGATTTCTGTAGAAAATCACTGCAATGTTGTGCCCTCCCAAAGTAAAATAAATCTATCTAAATTATTCCAGTACAATCTTTGAACATACTTATTTTAAACTATAGCATGGATGTCAAGAATATTTTTTATTTTATATCAGCCTAATATTTTATATCTAAAAACTATAATACATTTTACCTTTTGCTAACTGTATAGAATTAACACTCCAAAACCAACACTGAGTACCTCCTATCAGTGGACTAAAATAAACATCTCTAGGCTTTACATCTTATAAAAGCACAATAAAAGCATTATGTGCTTTACAGTAAAAAAAAAATGTTTCTGCAGCTTGTATAGTGTTTAAGCATTGCATATTATAAGCAACACATGCATTAACAATTTTCAGAAACATATAATATTTCATTAGAAATAATATGTTATGTCTGTAAGAAATGTTAATTAGCTAAATAAAGAAAGAAATAATTTTAAAGTTGCAGTTTACCACTTGGCAATTGCGTACCTTTGCCTTTGGTGAATTTTGTTTGCATGCCTGCCAAATTTATTTATGAACAGCAGTACTAATCAGTACTGATGTTTATGCACTCAATATATCAGAAAATACCTACAAAGGATCTGTCTATACTGTAATTTTTATAACAGCTCAATGGCAACTCTGTATGTTTCCTAACAACAATACTAAACTGAATCAGTAATATATTTTAAACATACAGTATTACAAGTAAAATTAATATATCAGAAAAAGTTTACTCAAGCATGCAGTGCTTTATGAAATGCTAACTTGCTAAATAACATTAAAATTGTGTTTACAATGGCAGTTTATATATTGCTAGTTTTGTTGGCTTAATAATCCAAACAGAATAAGGTGTAAACCTTATCAACAAATGGCCGCAATGAACATTGTTATACTATAAGATTTGTAAAAGTAAAATTGTGCATTTTTTAACAATAACAGTAAACTGCTTTGGTAATAATGTTTAAGTAATGCATTAAGAAAAAAAAAATATATATATATATACATATCTATATATATCTATATATATATATATATATATATATATATATATATATGTTTGTTGCTGTGTCTTTTGGCTTTTCCCGGTTAGGGGTTGCCACAGCGGAACTCTGGTCCGCTAATGATTGGCAGTAGATTTTTACATGCCGAGTTGCCAGCCCTGACGTACAACCTTCAGCGAAGGTATGCCCATTCACGCATGTCTCTAGCTGAGAATCAAACAGGACAACGTCTTACTGTGAGGCGACAACGCTACAGCAGCACCACCAAAGCAGTTTATATATATATTTCCTAATACTTATACACTCTATTATTCATATATATATATATGAATAATAGAGTGTATAAGTATTAGGAAATGCTGCCTTGCCAAATAATATGAAAAATTAAATTCTGACAGTAGAATTTCTGATTTGTGCTGCCATCATCTTAAAGATCATGTTCTTGCAGCACCATGTTTAATATTAATTTATGTAAACTGTGTACCAGTTGTTAATAAACATAATAACTTTCACAAGACACAGTTCAGCAAAGAATAATAATCTCCCTTACTGCAACAGAAACATATACATTGTAGGCTAGGACATCAATGTCGTGTCTCCTTGAACAACAAAATCATACATTTTTATACCTTTTCTGATTTAAAAAAAAATCATTATTGTAACAATCTTGGAACAACAACTGACCAATTGAAAATTAACACTATAGCATTATTTTTTTCTAACCAATATATCATGACTTAACTTTCCATATTAGTCATAAGTTCCGAATTCCATAATCAAACTTTTTGCATAGAACAAAACTTTCTGTATTTCTGTCATACTGGCAGTTTATAATGTTAGGCAGGAAGTAAATTATCAGATACATACTAAAAAATACTCAGGAATTCATCTTGTAATGAAAGCGTTTTAGAAATAAAATATGTATACTTACATTTTTCTGGTTTACTATTAAAATTTTGCAAATTGATTTTGCGAGTAATGAGTTATTTGAACTGAATTGGTGAAAATATATACACCGTTTGTGCCCAGCTATGAATGCAGTAATGTTGGTATGTCATATTCAACATTATTGACATTACCTGACTTATCTGGACTTCAGAGAAGTACTTCCAATATTTTCCATGGGCGACAAACTCCCCTGCACCCCCTACACCCCGCTAATTATATAATCTAACTCCCAGATCACATTCCAATGAGGAAAAAGGTACTTTTCCCAATCCCCACTGTAGTGCAATCCAACTGTAAACAGCAGCACTCGAAACTGCAAATGCTAGCTACATGTCGATGTTTTGGAGGCGAAAGCACTTACACTTGCAATTTTAAACTTTTGCACCTTTACCTTCAACCTTATGAATGATAGTAAGATACGTTTCAAAAATTTGATAGTAAAAGATTTTTCCTTCTCTGTATGTCTCACCCTTCACATTCCCCTGTCTGATGCTGTAAAGCATTATTAAAATCATAATAATGTTTTATGACTGGGCAATGATAACTGAACATCATATGAATGGACACTTTTTCACTTGGTAGCAGACATTCTTAATATTCTGTTCCCTTCTCTTCCTAGAACAAACAATTTTTATGTGTTTCAAAAATGTAGTCTTATTAGCAATAAAAAACATGCCTACATCTTGACAGAACAAGAATAGAATCTTAATACTTTAAATATTCTTCAGTTATAGATTGTCTCTCTCAAACTACATTTATTTTCACATTCTCCCAATTCCTTGTGTATACTATTATAAATTTTACTAAAATCTTGATACACTTTATTTTCATCTTCTGCTGTACTATAATTCTTATCAAGTGTGGTCAGAGGTTTTAACTCAGCTTTATCATTTGCAGTGTAGCATTCTTTCTGGATTCTAATAATTTTAAAAAGCAAGTTTTTACCATGAAAAAATAAGGCCTAACAATAAGATTATTATAACTAATATCATTAAGCACTTTAAAATAACTCCTCCCCATCCGGAGCAAAGATTAGTTAACCATGCCCACTTAGAACTATCATTTTCCTTAACATGTATAAATTCAGCAACATTCTGAATTATTTTTGAGTGACAATGAAAGGCACCAGTATTTCCAGGAATAAAAGAGCAATACTCTCTTTTGATGAGTGAGCATGTACTCCCTTTAGAAATTAGGGTGAAATCAATTGCCATGCTGTTCTGTAGCACCACACTGCAATTTGCAGTTGATTCTTGTATAATCAAATTAATGGATGTAAGGATATAATTACTGAATCGAACCAGATGGTGTTGAAGTGCTGAAGTATAACCAGTAAGAAGTAGTAGCACAATGTTGCGAGTCCACAGATAGGATTTATTGATACAAAAATACACAAATGGTTAAGCGCTTTCATCAAACAGTATGACTTCATCAGAACAGTTAAACTATGAACTTTCAAGCATAAATACCCCCCAGTTTGAATTCATTGGTCTAGGCATTAGCAAATCATGTTTCAAACATGCCAAATCTCATGAATAATGAAACAAATAAATAAATAAATCCAACATTAAACATGTTTACCATTGCAATATACATATAAAAGTAGCACATTTTATATATATATATATATATATTTATATTTTTATATAAAAATTATAATGCAAAGTGCATAAGTATAAACTGTTAACATTTTAAAAGAGACTTTCTTACATATTAAAAATTACTTCACTGACTGAACAGCCAGTGTGTTATACTGAATCAGCCTTCTCTTTCAAAACAGGCATAATTGAAAGATGTTCATTAATGCCTGGGGGTTGGTCGGCAGCTAGTCGGAGTTGCCACATCAATTCCTTCTTGTGCAACCTATTTTGCCAATCACCCCCCCCCTACATCCACTGTGACAAAATCCAAAATACCAAACTTAAAACCACTAAAATTTCTACACAAACCACTATGTTTGTATAATGCATTAGTATTTTTTCCACATTTGATATCATATAAATGCTCATATATCCTGTTCTTCAACATCCTTTCCGTCTTTCCGACGTAGAATGAAGAACAGGAAGTACATTTAGCAAGATATACCAGTTTACTGGAACAACAGTTCCCATTTTTCAAATAAATATGACACTTGTTAAGATTATTAATAATGATGTCACGTTCAAGCATTATATAGGAACAATAATGACATCTACCACAAGGCTTACTACCATATGAGTTTCTCTGTTTTTCATTAGAGTTTCTGGAAACCTCCACCAAGGATTTTATATTACTACCTACTTTGGTGGAGAAAATAGGCTTATCACCAAGAATCCGGATTATTTCAGTGTTGGTTCTAAAAATTTTCCAATTCTTTAACAAAGTTGCTTTAACTTGAGAATAAAGGGGACTAAACTGCACTACACATGCCTGTTGAAAATTGGTGCCAACCCTGGTATTACCAAAATCAACAATGTCAACTGGTTTATGATTGATGCTACCCAGTAATAGTTTGTACATGGTACCCCATTTGTCACCAACCTCCTGGAGTATTGATATGGAATTTTCATCTTGCATTGCATATTATGGTAGATTTTTGGATGACATTTTTATTGTGTGGAAAGGGGATGTAGCAGGAATCCCCAGGTTTTTGGAATATATAAACCAGACTACTGGGTATTTAAAATTTACTTTTCAATACCATCAGCAGGAAATTAATTTCCTTGATGTGCAGATTTTTAAAAAACAAAATAGATTCCACTCCAAAATCTACAGAAAAAATACATTTTGCAATGCATATTTGCACTATACCAGTCACCACCCTATCCACCAGAAAAGAAGTATTGTAAAGGTGCAGGCAGTGAGGATAGCCAGAATGACCACTACAAAAGAAGACGTGATACTGGAATTTCAGAATTTAAGGAAAATGTTTTTAGAGAGAGGCTACCCGGGGTACTTCATTGATTCAATACTCCAGGAGGTTGGTGACAAATGGGGTACCGTGTGCAAACCATTATTGGGTAGCATCAATCATAAACCAGTTGACACTGTTGATTTTGGTAATACCAGGGTTGGCACCAATTTTCAACAGGCATGTGTAGTGCAGTTTAGTCCCCTTTATTCTCAAGTTAAAGCAACTTTGTTAAAGAATTGGAATATTTTTAGAACCAACACTGAAATAATCCGGGTTCTTGGTGATAAGCCTATTTTCTCCACCAAAGTAGGTAGTAATATAAAATCCTTGGTGGAGGTTTCTAGAAACTCCAATGAAAAACAGAGAAACTCATATGGTAGTAAGCCTTGCGGTAGATGTTATTATTGTTCCTATATAATGCTTGAACGTGACATCATTATTAATAATCTTAACAAGTGTCATATTTATTTGAAAAATGGGAACTGTCGTTCCAGTAAACTGGTATATCTTGCTAAATGTACTTCCTGTTCTTCATTCTACGTCGGAAAGACGTCAAGGATGTTGAAGAACAGGATATATGAGCATTTATATGATATCAAATGTGGAAAAAATACTAATGCATTATACAAACATAGTGGTTTGTGTAGAAATTTTAGTGGTTTTAAGTTTGGTATTTTGGATTTTGTCACAGTGGATGTGAGGGAGGGTGATTGGCAAAATAGGTTGCACAAGAAGGAATTGATGTGGCAACTCCGACTAGCTGCCGACCAACCCCCGGGCATTAATGAACATCTTTCAATTATGCCTGTTTTGAAAGAGAAGGCTGATTCAGTATAACACACTGGCTGTTCAGTCAGTGAAGTAATTTTTAATATGTAAGAAAGTCTCTTTTAAAATGTTAACAGTTTATACTTATGCACTTTGCATTATAATTTTTATATAAAAAAAAATATATATATATATATATATATATATATATATATATATATATAAATGTGCTCCTTTTATATGTATATTGCAATGGTACACATGTTTAATGTTGGATTTATTTATTTATTTGTTTCATTATTCATGAGATTTGGCATGTTTGAAACATGATCTGCTAATTCCTAGACCAATGAATTCAAACTGTGGGGTATTTAAGCTTGAAAGTTCATATTTTAACTGTTCTGATGAAGTCATACTGTTTGATGAAAGCGCTTAACCATTTGTGTATTTTTGTATCAATAAATCCTATCTGTGGACTCGCAATGTTGTGCTACTACTTCTTACTATATAATTACTGAATATTTCTAATAGTTTAGATAACTTTCTAAGCTCCCAGATTGACATCACTACCCTATTAGAAGGTATAATACCTGCTACAGAAATGACCCAATGCCAAGATCCAAAACCCTTAAAAAGCAGTCTTTTGTACAGCATTGTGATAAACCCAGATGGCATTTATTTTTCTAACTTGGTTCAGAATGTCTTTAGCCTCTCTCCTGACATGGTGTTATGAATCCTTCCTTCAGATAAAACTGCTGTATGTCATATAGCTAGAATAACACAACTGTATAGCAACCGGACCAGTCTGTAGGTGATCAGGGATAATCTTGATTTCCCCAAATCTACCAATATTCATGTAATACTACCATGTCTTGCTCTCCAGCCCCATCATACATTTTATAGGTAAAATTACAGGCACTATTTCAAACAAAAAGTGTTCCATTTTTACTATAGCGAGCATGTTCTTTAACACTCATTGATAGTTGAGGGAGCATTAATGTAAATGGGGAGAAACATTTTTATTCTTTTGATTTTTAGGAAGAAAAATAAGAAGAAATGCAATGTAAAGCTCTGAGTCAGTCACTGATATAGGAGTTTATGTGCAATAAGTGCATACACACAGACCTAGCAGTTGCTAACATTGAGAGTCTGTACATAACTATGCAAGGTAGTAGAAAAAAGTATTAAATCTAGGATGCCATTCAGATGCTCCCAACATATAAGCATAACGCGGACGTGGGAAACTTATTACTCAGTAATCTTTGTCAGTCTTACAGGCTCAGTAATAGCTATTAGCTCAGCTACTTGAGCAGGCACTTTTCCATCTAATCATCATATTAACAAAGTCTGCATCGTATACAAATGGAAAAGGCTGCTATGAATTTATCATCATCTCTTGAAACAAACAAGCCATTAGCGAAAAAAATTAAATCTAGATTCTGTAAAGAAATATCTTTGAAATCCAATCTAGGAGAAAGCAGTGGGCATTGAAAAAAAACAATAGATAAGGCTTATTATGTAAAGACAATTCATATTTAGACAATTATGCTGCAGAAAGATACTGCATTTTAGACTCCAGTAACAAAGCTCCAGCAGAATGTGAAACTTCCACATAAGTCTCATACCTGACAGTTAGATCAAAAGCTGTTTATACTAAGCACACCATGGCAGCCACCACCCTAAGGCAGTGGGAGAGGGATGCAACTACAGGATCAAGATATGAGCTTAAACAAGATTGTCAAGAGCACACACACTACATCCATGACACATAGTGTTCATCATGCACATGGACTAACTTATGCTGAGGCAGAAAAAAAGCAATCTTTCCAAAATTCAAAGACCTCCTAAGCCTATAAACAGCCATGCCTGTCCTCAGTTACCTCTAAAGCACTCTCCAAAAGGAACACTAAATAACACATATATGCCTACACCTAGTGGAACCCCAAGAAAAAAGCCCAATACGGCAAGCAAACACAATACTGAGGACTCTTGTCATAGATGACTCCACTGTATGGCACACAGATCCACCACTCTCCAGACTGAAGACAGAGAAGTTAATGGTTAGTTGCTTCTCTGGAAACATGATCCACTGAGTAATGCACTCACTCATTTCACTATACCACAGGTACCAGTATGACTCTATCATAGTCCATTTGGGCCTGAGATGTACTTCCCTCAATTATATGAAGAGAGACATTATTGATTGCTCTGAATATATGTCTCAGTCAGGTATGTGTCTTACATTGAGAAACATTCTACCTTCACCAAAGATGATGCCACAGTACAAACAAAAGATGATTGACTTCAATATTTGGCTTAGTTCCTGGTGTCTTTCCTGGTGGATTCAAGATTTGTCAGCATGGGAGGACATGGTTATCAAACCACATTGCTTTGCAATAAATTGTCATTCCCTGTCTTGCTTAGGCTTCCAAATATTGGCTAAAACCTTGTCTAACCCCTTTGAGACTTTTTTAGACTATGCAGAACTGGCAAACCTATTAACACAGTAAATAAAAGCTAAAGAAACCTAAAGGTGTTACTGCTCAATGCTAGGAGACTATACAAGAAATTTCACATTCTACAAGCTCTTCCCACACTGAAGAATATAGACATCTGTGCCATTACTGAGACATGGATTAAATCTACAGGGTGTACTCCAGCAGTGCAAGGCTTCAGTGGCTTCCACACATTTAGACCATCAGCTGCACAGACAGGGACCAAAGGTTGATGAGTTGCAATATATATTAGCAATAAGTATAACTCTAGTTAGGTTAAACAGGATATAGCCTTGGAATGTATCTACATGCAAATCACCTTAGGCAAAGTCCCATACCATAGCTTAGCAAGCTATAGGTCACCCTCTATGTCCCTGGAATCCCCTAGCTCATACCTAGACCTATTGGAGACACTCACCATTAAACCAAATACACTTATCCGTGTGAGAATTTAACTACCAGCCTGTAGACTGGGTAACATACTGTGCCTCACACTTATAGGCATAATGACTCCTGGTCTTTATTAAGACAACTATCCTTGACCAGATAGTGCATGCACTCATTAGAGATTCAAACATACTGCAGATGATACTCACCAATATGGGAGAGGGACACTGCTAGCAACAGAGGAACAAACAACTATTCTTTAGCGCAATATACTTTATTCATCGCTTTCAACCATAAGACTTCATCAGAAATACAAAACTTACTTCTGTTCACATTCTTAAATACTAAAACCAACCTCAATATGTGTAATTAAACACTTAATAATGCAATAATACAATTATACAATTATGCACTAATGTTCCCAATGAATAGAACCAAACATCTTTGACTCACTTTAAAATACATAAAGTGGGTAAAACATTTAAAAACTAATAAAATGTGTACATTTAAAAAGTATTTTAAATAACCAGTTTCCTGTTAGTCAAAAAACATTTTTTATTTACCACATCATTTAAGCGTAGGGGACTATCCGCCCCAACTTTAATTGCCATAAAGTCTCTTTTCTCTCTACTTTTTTTAATATTTCTTCTCCCAAATCCTGGTTTACATGTTCTAATACAGCAAATGCAATTTTTTATAAGAATTACAGGTATCAGTGTGTTTAAAAGGAGCGTTGTTAACATCCTTTGATTTAATAGCTTAATAATGTTCTTTAATATGCTTATTTAGACATCTCGTGGCCATTCCTACGTAGAAAGCAGAACACTCAGAACATAAAGCAATATAAACTATATTACTAGTAAGACATTTGAACCTACCAGGAACCCTGATGGCATTATGTACAAGATCTAGACTTATATAAGGTCCTTCGTGAACATATCTACAACTGTTACTGCTATAACATTTATATGTTCCACTTGGTCTATTCATCATAGGAAGGGGCACTAGAGTATTCTCTGTTTCTAACATATTTTTAATGTTGTTACCTTTTTTATAAACAAATCTTGGTGAACCTCCTAAGATATCATGTAACATGCTGTTTCCAGTTATAATTTTCCAATTATTTTGTATAACAGAAATAATTCTCTTACTATCCACTGTCATATCTATAGCAGATCTAGGAACAACTGAAGATGATACCTATCTAGTAGATGTGTTATTGACAATCAATAACTTGGTAATAATAGGTGGAAAATCCTTAGCACGTCTGGTCTTAATTTCTAATGCTAATTTGTCTAATATATTTAAAGAGTAACCCCTGCTAACAAAATAAATTTGTGATGAAATCAGTTTCATTATTAAAATACAAATCATTACTCACCTTAAGTCAGGCTCTTATAAACTGACCTTTGGGAATATTATTTTTCTTAAAGTTGGGATGGTTACTTCGATAATGTACATAATTATTAACATAAGTGTTCTTCCTAAGTATCTTACTAGAAAACACTTTTTACTGTCAAATACCAACATAATTCTACATCTAAGTAGCAAACTTTATTACCCATATCTCCTGGAGTGAAACTTAAAAAGGTGCAATTCCCGTTTAGTTCTTCTAAAATTCTAAAAATGGGACATTTTAATCAACAGGACCCTTTATTATGAAAAGTAGGTCATCTATAAATCTACAATAGAAAATGACATTGGAAAAAAGACTTAAAGTGGGTAAAATTTCTTTTTCCCACCAACCATAACCAGTCCAGCAAAGGCTGGGGCCATAGTGGTCCCTATGGCTTTCAGTTGTTTGTAATATTTTTGTTGAAAACAAACAAAATTGTTCTCCAACAACAGTTCTAACAATGAGTTGTATAACAAAATAGTAGAATCAGTCCAAGTGGTGTATTTATGTAGAAAATTAAAAATATATTCTAAACCTTCTATTTGAGGTATAGAGGTATATAAAGATGTAACGTCAACAGATAACATAAAAAATCACCACTATATGCATCTAAAAACTTACTACTTGTAAAAAAAAGCCTCACTTGATCTAAAAAGGACCAACAGTCATTTATATAAGACGGCAGTTTTTTGTTATTGTGTTCCTCAAGTGCTACATTACTAACAAGTGATTCAGAGACACGTAGGAATCATATCGAGCAAAAGCTCATAAGCAAACTACCTGTCATATCTGTGAATCAAAAGTGTTCCCACACAAAACTGTTACATTGCTTTCTGAGACACGCATAGAATCACACACACACACACACACACACACACACACACACACACACACACACACACACACACACACACACACACACACACACAGTAACCATTTGAAATGTCATGACCCAATAGAGTGAGTCCTAAAATGTGAAGACTGAGAGGTTGAAAACAATGGACTTGTATGTACCATGTCTGAGATGCCATTTATTGGAATTTCCCCTTTTCTCCAATGTATGACAACCTCAGTGTTGGTATATGTGGGTGTGGGGGGCTTGCCCTCCCTACAAAAACAAGTTTTAAGGAGAAGTGAGATTTTTGAGATTCATTCTTCTTCTGGTTTTTGGACTTTTTTTTTTAATTTTCAGCACTTGTCATTATGAGTGCTGACATTTCAGTAGGCAGCTGCATATACAAACACATGCCCCCCCCCCCCCACACACACACACACATGCACAACATTCATACACATGATGGCCATTTGAAATGTCAGACTTGCTAGACCAAGTCATGAAATGTGGAGATTAAATGGCCAAAAAAAACAGACTTTTATATACCAAGTCTGAGCTGCCATTTCTCAGAATATTCCCTTTACTCCAATGTATGGCAATCTCAGAGTTGGTATATATAATTTTGTGGGTGCAAGGCTTACCCCCTCAAATGGAGAGGTGCAGGATGGGCTTGCCTGCCGCATGGGAGGGTGCAGGGGAACATTGCCCTCACTCTAAAAAGAAGTTTTAAGGAGAAGGGCAATTCCTCCCCCTACACACATATACACACACTCTCTCTCTCATGATGATTACCTGCTTTAGTGATAACATACCCAGTGTTGTCATAGGCATCAATGGGAAATCATTGTTAAATTAGTATACTCACTTCTCATTGCTTTGCTTTGAAATGTCATGACAGTTCTTGTTTTTGAATCAGTTTCCCTTGCTATTTACATTCTGCTATGCAGGTTTGGATGACTGGTTTACATTAGCCATGTCTCTGGGCTACTGCATTTGCATGAGGTGTTATCCAACAAGATTGCTAAAGTGTTGCTTACTAAAGCTTTCATACCACTACATTACTAAAGTAGTCAGTGATGCTCTTCCTTAAAATGTGCAGAGCAATCTTGCAATTAAGATGGTTGCACAGTGCATTATATATTTTATGATACCCTTTTTAGAGGTTCATAGTTCATAGGTAAAAGTTAGGCTAGCTATACTTGTGGGCTATTTTAAGCTTAGCCAATTGTCATTTTGGTGCTTGAATTACCTTATCCTGTTTGGTGTTAGGTTGGCCTTATCCATGCCATTGTCGATAATTATATACTCCCCTTAGTGAGAATAACTGGGATTATATCACACATACTTTGAGGGGATATATGCATGAGACTAAGCATATATTAGCTGCCTCTATCTATTACAAGTGTAGGGAGCAGTTCTTGATAAATTTTCTACTGCCCATCCATGGCTCCATATTGTACTTGAATATAGACAGGGATGTGCTTTGGTTTACATTGACAGGGAGTATGTTCCAGGGCAGTGATATCCTCTGTGAGATATACCTGTCCTTCCAAACCATTCTACTCATGTTGTAGAATAAGTTTAGACCCTTGTGCTGAGTATATCTGATGCCATTTGACTTGCTGATGTGCATTAGGAGGATCAATGTTGGGTCAGAGGATGACATGTATGCCTGACAGAGGTCACCTCTGCAGTCTGTAGGATATTGTATATAGCAACATGGCTATGAGTTGGTCAATGTAGGACCGATTGTTTAAACTGTGTATCATTTCAGTAAGGTATTTATGTGGGTGTTCACTTGATGGATGTGCCTTAACAGATAAATGTAAAAATGTGGCAAAATGGTCAATGATTGGCTTAATGAGTGCTGAGTAAAGGGGGGGTGATAACATTTCTAAATCTAAACACAATCTCTTTTTATAAATTGCACAGTATAGAAGGGATTTCTTGTGACAGTGGACATGTGCTGGTTGAAATTTAAGTAAATGTCCACATATGTTCCAAACTCCTGAACAACTAGGTCACCTCTTAGCATATTACCAGTGTGTTAGCTCCTTTTGGTAGGGAAAGGATACAATAATACATTTTTGACATTTAGTTTCAGTCCATGATTCTGGCATTAGTTGTTTGGGACTGTTCCTACAAGATGGCTAAATCATTTGTGGAGTCAACTAGTGCTCATAGCTTGCAGTTATCTGCAAACTTATGTCAGCCAGAGCACTTTTCTCTTGGATTTTACTCATAGGTAGATGACAAACAGAAGCGGTACCAGCACTGAAGCCTGGGAGAATGTACGGTGATCGATATCTTTTTGGAAATAGTTTCCCCTACTTAATCTCATGCATCTTATCTGTAAGCCAGATAGCAATCCAATAGTAGGCATAGGGGGGTTATTCCCAATTTATTTAGCTTCTTTTACTATGCCTGAGTGGGACATTGTGCCAAAAGCTTTAGCCATTTTGAAGTATATGGGTTGTGCCATTTTTATCTTCATCCATTGTTTTGGTGACCCTGCCAAAATGAGTCCACCAGGCTGAGTAAGAATGACCTGTTCTTGTCACATACAAAGTGTGACTGGTCCAGTATTTGGAGGTTCCCTATGTACTTATTGATTAGTTCCATGATATTTTTCCATGGCTTTGTATATGAGGATGGTCAGACTTATGGGTCTGTAATTGTGAGTCTGTGTAAGGTTGTCTTTTATGGGGGGGGGGGGTGACTGTAACTTTCCTCTGTCCATTTGCTATAAAACCTGCATGGAGGTTGAGTTTGAAGATTGTTATGGGAGGAGGTGGCTAAATCAAGCTTCATTCTATTTAAGATACATCCAAAGATATAGTCAGCAACCATTGATGCAGTATTTTTAGTTCTGATAGTGCTTTTAGAAACTGGCCACATGTGATAGCTGGATATATATCAGTTTCAGGTACATCTAGTGGTAGAAATGAAGGAGAGGGAATGGTAATGCTTGAGCTGACATTATCGGCCAGTAGATATTTCAAGCCACAATATAGGCAACATTCTCCACAATCAGCACAGCAAATTGCTGCATTGTGATTCTGAGATTACAAACTTAAGTAAAAAAAAAGGCCTTGTGACCATCTTTTACTTAGGTGACTATTTTAGCCTCAGACTTTTCTTTGGTAAATTTTACTAAGCTCATGAGTTGTTTGTTTATATCAGTGATGAGGGCTGTATCTTTTTGGAAATTACTTTTTACTTTTTAGTCAAAAATTTCTTTTTTTTATTGTAAAGCTTGTTGATATTATAGTTCCACCATGTTTTTTTTTTCTGGAGTTTGCTCTGCGACTGTTCCTACATTGTATGGCTTCATCTATTCAGCTGTTTGCATGCTGGTATAGTATGGTGGTGTATGTTTCCAGATGTACATAGGAGTTAACTGAGTTGGTTGGGGATTTGAAGCTTGGCAATATAAAAAAGACTTTTGGCTTTTCCCAGTTAGGGGTCGCCACAGCGGAGCTCTGGTCCGCTCATGATTGGCAGTGGATTTTTACGGTGCCGAGTTGCCAGCCCGATGCCCAACCTTCAACAAAGGCACGTCCATTCATGCTTGCACCAACTTGCATGTCTTTAACATCACTCGACCACGGGGAGGACATACAGACTGCACACAGAAGGCACTCCAGCTGAGAATCGAACAGGAGAACTTCTTGCTGTGAGGCGACAAAGCTAACCGCTGTGCCATCATGGCTTATATAGTATTAGGTAGTTTGTCTTAGAGAACTTTCTAAAGGGACATTGGGTTAAAATGGTGTCTAGTTTAAATTTTATTTTGTAGAGATGGCGTTATGGTCAAAATTATCAAGAGATGAGAATACACAAGGGATGGTACACAATGCCCCCATAATAACAATGACAATCCAAGGTGCTGTTTTCCCCAAGTGGGTACTCTGATTAATTGTTCCAGGGCATTTGTATTGACAATGTTCATGGATCTATGTGCTTGTGCACTAGTGGTAGTGTTGGTTTCATGGTCTATACTTGGATAGTTAAGATCACCTATGAAACTGGTATTGAGTTTATTACTGAGTGATTCCAGTTCTTGTAGATAGGTGTTGTATCTTTCAGGAGTTCTATAGCTAGCTAATATATGGTATGAGACCTTTCTGATGGTCATTGCACATAAAGAAGCTGTAGTACATCATGCTGCTCTATCAGCCTTGATGTGAGTCTCTTTTGGATGAAGATGAGGCACCTCCTACTTTTTCCCTCTGCACAATAGCAGGTGGAAGGTGTTATAACCCTGTAATGCTCTGACATTTTAAACCGTACCTCAGTCACTACACAGAAGTGTATATTTTCCAGGGTGTGAAGAGTTTATCCAGAGCAAAGTTTCTTGCTTAGGCTCCTAGCATTGATCAGTAACACCTTCATATTTTCCTTTGCTTGCTTAGTTATGTTAGTTAGTTGGTTTATCAGGTTGACATTGCCTTAAAAGGTAGCATGGAAGTGGACAATTTGATGATGGCTATCACAGATGAAGCGGCATGGTCTGTCAATCATATCCTCCCAGACTGAGAAATATTGGACCCCCTTCAAATGACACTAAAAACTTAGCAAGCTATTTAAGTCAATTATTTGTTGCTCATATTATTGCATTAAGCTTGGAAAAGGTAGAATGTTGCTCAGTGTTATGCTCATGTCTGTCATTTTAATACTCATAGTCTCAAAGCTCCATCATATGTCCCTTCATACATTCCAGGGAATTGCATATCGAGTCATTGACACCCACATGTACTATGACATGGCACCTCTTCAAGGACTTCAGTGCATGATTGATCTGATAGATCTTAGCACTAGACATAGCTATCAGTCACCCTTTCCTTGCTCAGCTGGATAAGAAGTACATATGTATGGCTTATAATGGAGTCACATATAATTAGTATGTTTAGTTTGGCATATGCCTGCCTTATGGGCTCATCATTTTTGACGTTGAGACTCCTTGCCAAATTTTAGAAGGGAGGTTTAATTTGCTGTGTGTTCTTTGTGGCTATGTTGAATTTTGGATGTCTTTGAGGTTTAGGAAAGTTATTCATTATAACCTCAGCATATGATATATGCATGTGTATTGTGATGGCTTTGGGGAAGTATGAACTATAGTGTACTGCTGCCTATTTTTGGTGTGTGAGTTTTCTGTATGTGAGATTTTTGCCTCCAAGGACATTATGTGTATATCTTTCACACACACACACACACACACACACACACACACACACACACACACACACACACACACACACACACGCACACTGTGTTATAATACAATGTTTACATTGTCTTCAGATACCCATCTCAATCAGGCTGCCTGCAGAAGTTGTGTGGAAGTGCCTGTCCATAATTTTGAAAGGAATGACTTGATGGGAGCAGCGTTGACTGTATTTCCTTGGAGTTCAATTTGTTTAGGATAATGTTTTGTTGGAACTAATACTAATGAGTGGGGAAATGCCTAGTTATCTGGTCTGGGGTGTACAGCAGCTTAAAGTGTCTTTGTTTGCACTTGACATTGGATATATGAGCCTCAGATGTGGGTGTTTAAACTGTAGAGATTTTGTAGATCCTATACAGCAAAAAAGTTATTGTGCAGACAAGCCATTGTTGATCAATTCTAACAGCAGTGCTGCACTGAGTGCAGTTCAGTACAACTTTTTTTTTCACTTCCCCTTTTGAAGAAATGTTAATT